>NC_057797.1:699596570-699896570 GCF_018294505.1 Triticum aestivum
GAGTACCGGGGGTTTAATGGGCCATGATGGGCCTTAGTGGAAGAGAGGAGGGGCTGCCAGGACAGGCCGCGCGCCCCCTCTCCCTCTAGTCCGAGTTGGACAAGGAGGGGGGCGCCCCCCTTTCCTTCCTCTCTCCCTCCTCCTTCCCCCTTCTCCTATTCCAACTAGGAAAGGAGGGAGTCCTACTCTCGGTGGGAGTAGGACTCCTCCTGGCGCGTCTCCTTCTGGCCGGCCGCCTCTCCCCCTTGCTCCTTTATATACGGGGCAGGGGGCACCTCTACACACACGAGTTGATCATTGAGATCTCTCCAGCCGTGTGCGGTGCCCCCCTCCACCATAATCCACCTTGGTCATACTGTAGAGGTGTTTAGGCGAAGCCCTGCTGCGGTAGCTTCATCAACATCGTCACCACGCCGTCGTGCTGACGAATCTCTTCCCCGAGCTCTACTGGATCGTGAGTTCACGAGACGACACCGAGCTGAACGTGTGCTGAACGCGGAGGTGCCGTACGTTCGGTGCTGAGGATCAGTCGATCGTGAAGACTTACGACTACATCAACCGCGTTGTTATAATGCTTCCACTTAACGGTCTACAAGGGTACATGGACGACACTCTCCCCTCTCGTTGCTATGCATCACCATGATCTTGCGTGTGTGTAGGAAAATTTTGAAATTACTACGTTCCCCAACAGTGGCATCTGAGCCAGGTTCTATGCGTTGATGTTATATGCACGAGTAGAACACAAGTGATTTGTGGGCGATACAAGTCATACTGCTTACCAGCATGTCATACTTTGGTTCAGTGGTATTGTTGGATGAAGCGGCCTGGACTGACATTACACGTACGCTTACACGAGACTGGTTCTACCGATGTGCTTTGCACACAGGTGGCTGGCAGGTGTTAGTTTCTCCAACTTTAGTTGAACCGAGTGTGGCTACGCCCGGTCCTTGAGAAGGTTAAAAAGCACCAACTGGACGAACGATCGTTGTGGTTTTGATGCGTAGGTACGGTTCTTGCTCAGCCCGTAGCAACCACGTAAAACTTGCAACAACAAAGTAGAGGACGTCTAACTTGTTTTTGCAGGGCATGTTGTGATGTGATATGGTCAAGACATGATGCTATATTTTTGTATGAGATGATCATGTTTTGTAACGGAGTTATCGGCAACTGGCAGGAGCCATATGGTTGTCGCTTTATTGTATGCAATGCAATCGCCCTGTAATTGCTTTACTTTATCAGTAAGCGGTAGCGATAGCCATAGAAGCAATAGTTGGCGAGACGACAACGATGCTACGATGGAGATCAAGGTGTTGCACCGGTCATGATGGTGATCATGACGGTGCTTCAGAGATGGAGATCACAAGCATAAGATGATGATGGCCATATCATATCACTTATATTGATTGCATGTGATGTTTATCCTTTATGCATCTTATTCTACTTTGTTTGACGATAGCATTATAAGATGATCTCTCACTAAATGTCAAGATAAAGTGTTCTCCCTGAGTATGCACCGTTGCCAAAGTTTGTCGTGCCGAGACACCACATGATGATCGGGTGTGATAAGCTCTACGTCCATCTACAACGGGTGCAAGCCAGTTTTGCACACACAGAATACTCGGGTTAAACTTGACGAGCCTAGCATATGCAGATATGGCCTTGGAACACTGAGACCGAAAGGTCGAGTGTGAATCATATAGTAGATATGATCAACATAGTGATGTTCACCATTGAAAACTACTCCATTTCATGTGATGACTGGTCATGGTTTAGTTGATATGGATCACGTGATCACATGATTAGAGGGATGTCTATCTAAGTGGGAGTTCTTAAGTAATATGATTAATTGAACTTAAATTTATCATGAACTTAGTACCTGATAGTATTTTGCTTATCTATGTTGTTGTAGATAGATGGCCCATGCTATTGTTCTGTTGAATTTTAATGCGTTCCTTGAGAAAGCAAAGTTGAAAGATGATGGTAGCAATTACACGGACTGGGTCCGTAACTTGAGAATTATCCTCATTGCTGCACAGAAGAATTACGTCCTAGAAGCACCGCTTGGTGCCAGGCCTGCTGCAGATGCTGCTAACAACACTAAGAACGTTTGGCAGAGTAAAGCTGATGACTACTCAATAGTTCAGTGTGCCATGCTTTACGGCTTAGAGCCGGGACTTCAACGACGTTTTGAACGTCATGGAGCATATGAGATGTTCCAGGAGTTGATGTTAATATTTCAAGCAAATGCCCAGATTGAGAGATATGAAGTCTCCAATAAGTTCTATAGCTGCAAGATGGAGGAGAATAGTTCTATCAGTGAGCATATACTCAAAATGTCTGGGTATCATAATCACTTGACTCAACTGGGAGTTAATCTTCCTGTTGATAGTGTCATTGACAGAGTTCTTCAATCACTGCCACCAAGCTACAAAAGCTTCGTGATGAACTATAATATACAAGGGATGAATAAGACTATTCCCGAGCTCTTCGCGATGCTAAAGGCTGCGGAGGTAGAAATCAAGAAGGAGCATCAAGTGTTGATGGTCAATAAGACCACCAGTTTCAAGAAAAAGGGCAAAGGGAAGAAGAAGCGGAACTTCAAGAAGAACGGCAAACAAGTTGCTCCTCAGGAGAAGAAACCCAAGTCTGGACCTAAGCCTGAGACTGAGTGCTTCTACTGCAAACAGACTAGTCACTGGAAGCGGAACTGCCCCAAGTATTTGGCGGATAAGAAGGATGGCAAGGTGAACAAAGGTATATGTGATATACATGTTGTTGATGTCTACCTCACAAGAGCTCGCAGTAGCACCTGGGTATTTGATACTGGTTCTGTTGCTAATATTTGCAACTCGAAACAGGGACTATGGATTAAGCGAAGACTGGCTAAGGACAAGGTGACGATGCGCGTAGGAAATGGTTCCAAAGTCGATGTGATCGCCGTCGGCACGCTACCTCTACATCTACCTTCGGGATTAGTTTTAGACCTAAATAATTGTTATTTGGTGCCAGCGTTAAGCATGAACATTATATCTGGATCTTGTTTGATGCGAGTCGGTTATTCATTTAAATCCGAGAATAATGGTTGTTCTATTTATATGAGTAATATCTTTTATGGTCATGCTCCCTTAAAGAGTGGTCTATTCTTATTGAATCTCGATAGTAGTGACACACATATTCATAATATTGAAGCCAAAAAATGTAGAGTTGATAATGATAGTGCAACTTATTTGTGGCACTGCCGTTTGGGTCATATTGGTATAAAGTGCATGAAGAAACTCCATACTGATGGACTTTTGGAATCACTTGATTATGAATCACTTGGTACTTGCGAACCATGCCTTATGGGCAAGATGACTAAAACGCCGTTCTCCGGAACTATGGAGCGAGCAACAGATTTGTTGGAAATCATACATACTGATGTATGTGGTCCAATGAATATTGAGGCTCGCGGCGGGTATCGTTATTTTCTCACCTTCATAGATGATTTAAGCAGATATGGGTATATCTACTTAATGAAATATAAGTCTAAAACATTTGAAAAGTTCAAAGAATTTCAGAGTGAAGTGGAAAATCATCATAACAAGAAAATAAAGTTTCTGCGATCTGATCGTGGAGGAGAATATTTGAGTTACACGTTTGGCCTACATTTGAAACAATGCGGAATAGTTTCACAACTCACGCCACCCGGAACACCACAACGTAATGGTGTGTACGAATGTCGTAATCGTACTTTACTAGAGATGGTGCGATCTATGATGTCTCTTACTGATTTACCGCTATCGTTTTGGGGTCATGCTTTAGAGACGGCTACATTCATGTTAAATAGCGCACCATCAAAATCCGTTGAGACAACTCCTTATGAACTATGGTTTGGCAAGAAACCAAAGTTGTCGTTTCTTAAAGTTTGGGGCTGCGATGCTTATATGAAAAAGCTTCAACCTGATAAGCTCAAACCCAAATCGGAGAAATGTGTCTTCATATGATATCCAAAGGAAACTATTGGGCACACCTTCTATCACAGATCCGAAGGCAAGATATTCGTTGCTAAGAATGGATCCTTTCTAGAGAAAGAGTTTCTCTCGAAAGAAGTGAGTGGGAGGAAAGTAGAACTTGATGAGGTAACTGTACCTGCTCCCTTATTGGATAGTAGTTCATCACAGAAACCGGTTCCTGTGACATCTACACCAATTAGTGAGGAAGCTAATGATGATGATCATGAAACTTCAGATCAAGTTACTACCGAACCTCGTAGGTCAACCAGAGCAAGATCCGCGCCAGAATGGTACGGTAATCCAGTTCTGGAAGCCATGTTACTTGACCATGACGAACCTATGAACTATGAAGAAGCGATGATGAGCCCAGATTCTGCAAAATGGCTTGAGGCCATGAAATCTGAGATGGGATCCATGTATGAGAACAAAGTATGGACTTTGGCTGACTTGCCCATTGCTCGGCAAGCCATCGAGAAGAAATGGATCTTCAAGAAAAAGACAGACGCTGACGGTAATGTTCCTGTCTACAAAGCTCGACTTGTTGCAAAAGGTTTTCGACAAGTTCAAGGAGTTGACTACGATGAGACCTTCTCATCAGTAGCAATGCTTAAGTCCGTCCGAAACATGTTAGGAATTGTCGCGTTTTATGATTATGAAATTTGGCAAATGGATGTAAAGACTGCATTCCTGAATGGATTTCTAGAAGAAGAGTTGTATATGATCAACCTGAAGGTTTTATCGATCCAAAGGGAGCTAACAAAGTGTGCAAGCTCCAGCGATCCATTTATGGACTGGTGCAAGCATCTCGGAGTTGGAATAAACATTTTGATAGTGTGATCAAAGCATATGGTTTTATACAGACTTTTGGAGAAGCCTGTATTTACCAGAAAGTGAGTGGGAGCTCTGTAGCATTTCTAATATTATATGTGGATGCCATATTGCTGATTGGAAATGATATAGAATTTCGGGATAGCATAAAGGATACTTGAATAAGAGTTTTTTGATGAAAGACCTCGGTGAAGCTGCTTATATATTGGGCATCAAGATCTATAGAGATAGATCAAGACGCTTAATTGGACTTTCACAAAGCACATACCTTGATAAAGTTTTGAGAAGTTCAAAATGGATCAAGCTAAGAAAGGGTTCTTGCCTGTGTTACAAGGTGTGAAGTTGAGTAAGACTCAGTGTCCGACCACTGTAGAAGATAGAGAGAAAATGAAAAGTGATCCCAGCCACAGGCTCTATCATGTATGCAATGCTATGTACCAAATCTGATGTGTGCGTTGCTATTAGCTTAGTAGGGAGGTACCAAAGTAATCCATGAGTGGCTCACTGGACAGCGGTCAAGAACATCCTGAAGTACCTAAAAAGGACCAAGGATATGTTTCTCATTTATGGAGGTGACAAAGATCTCATCGTAAATGGTTACATTGATGCAAGCTTTGACACTGATCCGGACGATTCTAAATCGCAAACAGGAAACGTGTTTATATTGAACGGTGGAGCTATCAGTTGGAGCAGTTCTAAATAGAGTGTCGTGGCGGGATCTACATGTGAAGCGGAGTACATTGCTGCTTCGGAAGCAGCGAATGAAGGAGTCTGGATGAAGGAGTTCATATCCGATCTAGGTATCATACCTAGTGCATCGGGTCCAATGAAAATCTTTTGTGACAATACTGGTGCAATTGCCTTGGCAAAGGAATCCAGATTTCACAAGAGAACCAAGCACATCAAGAGACGCTTCAACTCCATCCGGGATCAAGTCCAGGTGGGAGACACAGAGATTTGCAAGATACAGACGGATCTGAATGTTGCAGACCCGTTGACTAAGCCTCTTCCACGAGCAAAACATGATCAGTACCAAGGCTCCAGGGGTGTTAAAATCATAACTATGTAATCTAGATTATTGACTCTAGTGCAAGTGGGAGACTGAAGGAAATATGCCCTAGAGGCAATATTAAAGTTATTATTTATTTCCTTATTTCATGATAAATGTTTATTATTCATGCTAGAATTGTATTAACCGGAAACATAATACATGTGTGAATACATAGACAAACATAGTGTCACTAGTATGCCTCTACTTGACTAGCTCATTGATCAAAGATGGTTAAGTTTCCTAACCATAGACATGAGTTGTTATTTGATAAATGGGATCACATCATTAGGAGAATGATGTGATTGACTTGACCCATTTCGTTAGCTTAGCACTTGATCGTTTGTTTACTGCTGTTGCTTTCTTCATGACTTACACATGTTCTTATGACTATGAGATTATGCAACTCCTGAATACCGGAGGAACACTTTGTGTGCTACCAAACGTCACACCGTAACTGGGTGATCATAAAGGTGCTCTACTGGTGTTTCCGATTGTACTTGTTGAGTTGGCATAGATCAAGATTAGGATTTGTCACTCCGATTGTCGGAGAGGTATCTCTGGGCCCTCTCGGTAATACACATCACTATAAGCCTTGCAAGCATGATAATTAATGAGTTAGTTACGGGATGATATATTACGGAACGAGTAAAGAGACTTGCCGGTAACGAGATTGAATTAGGTTTGTATACGGACGATCGAATCTCGGGCAAGTAACATACCGATGACAAAGAGAACAACGTATCGTGTTGTGCGGTTTGACCGATAAAGATCTTCGTAGAATATGTAGGAACCAATATGAACATCTAGGTTTTGCTATTGGTTATTGACCGGAAACGTGTCTCAGTCATGTCTACATAGTTCTCGAACCCGTAGGGTCCGCACGCTTAAAGTTATGTGACGATCGGTTTTATGAGTTTATATGTTTTGATGTACTAAAGGTAGTTCGGAGTCCCGGATGTGATCATGGACATGACGAGGAGTCTCAAAATGGTTGAGACATAAAGATTTATATATTGGAAGCCTATATTTGGATATCGGAAGTGTTCCGGGTGAAATCGGGATTTTACCAGAGTATCGGGGGTTATCAGAAAGCCCCCCGGGGGTTTAATGGGCCATGATGGGCCATAGTGGAAGAGAGGAGGGGCTGCCAGGATAGGCCGCGCGCCCCCTCTCCCTCTAGTCCGAATTGGACAAGGAGGGGGGCGGCGCCCCCCTTTCCTTCCTCTCTCCCTCCTCCTTCCCCCTTCTCCTATTCCAACTAGGAAAGGAGGGAGTCCTACTCCCGGTGGGAGTAGGACTCCTCCTGGCACGTCTCCTCCTGGCCGGCCACCTCTCCCCCCTTGATCCTTTATATACGGAGACAGGGGGCACCTCTAGACACACAAGTTGATCATTGAGATCTCTCCAGCCGTGTGCGGTGCCCCCCTCCACCATAATCCAGCTCGGTCATAGTGTAGCGGTGTTTAGGCGAAGCCCTGCTGCGGTAGCTTCATCAACATCGTCACCATGCCGTTGTGATGACGAAACTCTTACCCGAGCTCTACTGGATCATGAGTTTGTGGGACATCACCGAGCTGAATGTGTGCTGAACACGGACGTGACATATGTTCGGTGCTGAGGATCGGTCGATCGTGAAGACGTACGACTACATCAACGGCGTTGTTATAACGCTTCCGCTTAATGGTCTACGAGGGTACGTGGATGACACTCTCCCCTCTTGTTGCTATGCATCACCATGATCTTGTGTGTGCGTAGGAAAATTTTGAAATTACTATGTTCCCCAACAACGAGTTCTTGGTCGGATCCATCGACCTCGCCCGGCTCAACTTTCGTGTAATAGCCCTCGTCCCCAAAGTGGCTAGGGCCTCAGAGATCCGCCAATTCCGCCCGATTACGGTGATTAACGTCATCTTCCGCATCCTCATGAAGGGGTACGCCATTAGGGTGGCCCCTATTGCTGACCGGATCACCCACCCTGATCAGTCGGCCTTCATCAAGGGGCGATATATCCTTGACGGAGTCCTAGTGTTTCACGAAGCACTCCATGAGGTTCACTCAAAATACCTCAAGGCAGTCTTCCTGAAACTAGACTTCCGCAAGGCGTATGACACGGTTAGCTGGTCCTTCCTTCGGGAATGTCTTCTCCGTAAGGGCTTCGATGATCGGGGGGTGACTAGGGTGATGCAGATGGTTTCCTCAGGTCGGACTGCGATAAACATTAATGGGGAGATCGGCCCTTTCTTCCCCATGTTCTATGAGGTACGCTAGGGCGACCCCTTCTCCCCGTTCCTGTTCAACATGGTGGTCGATGCTTTGGCAGCCATCTTGGATAAGGCCAAGGTGGCGGGCCACATAAAGGGGATAGTCCCGCATCTTGTTGGAGGGCACGGGATTTCCCTTCTCCAATATGCGGATGACACCATCATCATGGTGGAAGGCTCGGAGAGTGATATTTCGAACCTCAAGTTCCTTCTATTGTGTTTCCAACAGATGTCTGGCCTCAAGGTCAACTTCGACAAGAGCGAGATGATGGTATTGGGGTACTCCCATGACGAGAGCTAGAGTATTGCGGATCGGCTTAACTGCCAGCTTGGGAGCTTCCCCACGACTTATCTGGGATACCCATTAGTGATGCTAGGCTCACGGTTGCTGACCTGCGCCCCTCGGTGGGGAAGCTTCGGCACCGTATCGAGCCTTGGCAAGGCCGGTGGCTCTTGAAAACCGCACGAACGGTGCTCATCAACTCGTCCCTCTCCAGCCTGCTCTTGTTCATCATGAGCTTCTACAGCCTCCTGGAGACGCTTCATCATGAGATCGCCACTGTCCAGTGCCGCTTCTTCTGGGCCGGTAAGGGCGACAAGCAGAAGTACCCATGGTTAGGTGGTCAGAAATCTGCAAGCCGCGCGACGAAGGCGTACTTGGGATCATGTCTTCCAAACGCATGAACATTGCCCTCCTGACTCGGTGGCTTTGGAGGATTGCCAACGGAGATGGTGGCCTGTGGCTTCGCATCATTCAGCAGAAATACCTCCGAGGCCAGCCTCTCGTTTTCTGCCAGCGGTCTGGGGGCTCCCAGTTCTGGCAATCTGTCATCCAACTCCTCCCGGTCCTCTGGATTGGGACCTCGACCGAGGTCGGATCAGGCACTGCCACCTTGTTCTGGTTCAACAGATGGTCTGGCAACTTACCCCTTGCGGCCCGATTTCCCGACCTATTCTCCATTGCGGTGGCCCCTCAGATCTCGGTCGCGGCTGCCCTTACGGACTTAGGGCAGATCGCGTTCCGGAGGCCTTTTGGCCCGACTTAGACCGCCGACTGGCAGGAGCTACTCGACTGCATTGCCTTACACGCGCCTGACCTTACGACCAAAGATGACAGCTCCAGATGGCATCTAGAGCCTTCGGGACAATTCTCCACCAAGTCCCTGTACCAGGCCATCGCACCCTCGCTTGGCCATGAGGCGCTCACCTTCATTTGGGAGATTCGCCTCCCCCTGAAGATTAGGATCTTCTTATGGCAATGGATCCGCGATTGTCTACCGTCTGGTGTCGAGGTCTTGAAGCGCAATGGCCCGGGAGATGGGCGATGCCCGCTCTGCAGGCCGGAAGAGGATTCGAATCATATCTTCGTCACCTGCGTGTCCGCGCAGTTCCTATGGAGCTGTTTCCGCGAAATAGTGGGTGGAAGCTGGGACCACAGCAACTTCCCCGCTCTCTTTGCTGAACTCCAGGTGATCCCACCCGCAGTGCGCCACATTAGGTGGCTGGCCATTGGGGTGCTGGCCTAGATGCTGTGGACTGTTAGGAATAAACTTGTGATTTAGCGCATCCCTCTGCGTTGTGCTACTAACGCTTTGTTCAAATGGTCTGGTTTCTTGAAGCTTTGGCGGCTGCTTAGCCGCCCCAGGGAGAGAGACGCCATCACCTCCATCATCACCCAGATTCACACGATGGCTCTCCGGATGGCTCCACCGCTTCCCCCACCACCACCAGAACCAGATTAGATCATCGTCGCCCTCGCCATTGCCACCGCCATGCCTTTTTCTGTTGTCTCGTCTTGTGCTTGTGTTGGGTTTGTTGTGCTGTGCCCACATCGGAACTTGGGTTTCTTTGTCTCTCTCTGTGTGTATGTGTGCGTTTGGACTGTTCCTGCGGTGGCTTTGTGTGAGTGTGCGTGGTGTGTTGTTGCGACCTTGTTACTTTGTGCTTGGTGGTTGCTTTATTTATAAAGCGGGGCGAAAGCCTTTTTCGGTAAGACTGTGATGATGTGCTTTTGATTTTTAACCTGGAGGAGGATGTGTCAGCCGCTACCTGCTAGAGAGAAACAACATTAGCGTTTTAACTATGTGATGATTATCATGTTTTTTATCCGCTTGATGCTACATTTTGAGTCAATACCTTTATTGAAAAGGATAGGACAAGCAATGCTTACAACCGAAGACATATTCTTCTTGCAGGAACACCATGACTTCTTCTTGTGCTTGGACTTTTTGGGTGGTCAAGTATGGGACAAGAACCTTGGATATTACCGAAAAAGGATTTTGCTCCGCTTTATAAATAAAGCAAACTGCCAGAGTGCACACATACACGGACTAGTCCACACACACACACACCCAAGTCACATACCAAGAAGCACAATAGGTTCTGCTGAGGGCACAACTCAACAAGCCCAAAAGAAAGGAAAAAACAGGAGGGAGCCAGCGTGTAGGCAAACGTCTAGTCAGGCTCCGACGGTGGAGGCGGCGGCGGTGGTGACAGATGGACGGCCATTGAGCGAAGGTTGGTGATCAAGGCGGAGATGGCGTCCCGATCCTGAGGGCGATTAAGCGGCCACCAAAGCTGCAAGTAATCAGACAGTTTGAAAAGAGCGTCAGTAGCCCACTGAAGAGGAGTGCGCTGAATCACAAGTCTTCTGCGAAACGTCCAGAGGGTCCAAGCGATCACCCCAATCTCAACCCACCTAATGTGGCACGAGGACAAGGGGGAGTTGAGGAGCTCTGAGAATAGGTCGGGGAAGTTGGTATGGCACCAATTGCCACCCACCACCTCCCTAAAGCAACTCCAGACAAATTGAGCTGACGCACAGGAGAAGAAGATGTGATTCGAGTCTTCGGGGACACCGCACAGGGAGCAAAGGCCGGAGCCCGGACCATTGCGCTTGAGGACCTCGACCCCAGACGGGGTCCGACCGCGAATCCATTGCCACATGAAGATCTGAATCTTCAGTGGAAGGCGGATGGACCACACCGCCGTAAGTGGGGGGGGGGGAGCAGAGGAGGGAGCGATGGCCTGGTATAAGGACTTGGTGGAGAATTGGTGTCAGGACCCCGATTCCAAGTCACATCGATCGAGCCGGTAACACCTCATATCACTTTGCGGCCTCACGCACGGTATTCCCACGGGTGTCGCCTTACCCTGGCCCGGGATCGTTTGCGCCTTTTGGCTCATGTATATGATTGTGTCGCTAGCATCAATATGACAGAGAACCCGGGCTGACATGGCTAGTCGTGAACCCCAAGCGGCACTAACCTATGGGGACAAGCATACATGATTCACGTCGAGCATGTCGGTTAGCAGCGTGTGAATCCAGGCTGTAGCACTGGGCTAACAGGACTCCGGGGACCCCGGGCTGTAGCAGGCTAGGCAGGACTCCGGAGGTCACCGCGTGACATTTCCCCGAAGGGCAGACACAGGAACGAAATGAAACACATGCCGGCCAGTCAAGTGTCCTGAGCAGTAGTGCTGGGCTAGCAGGACTCCGGTGAACCGGGCTGTAGCGGACTACTATGGCTCAAAGAAGCACTAGACTACATTTCCCCATAAGAGAGGCTGCCAAGGATAAACAACTAGATTGTCGGATCCCACACATAGCAATACAGGTCACACGTACGCATAACATGCAAGTATGTGCTGTACAACATGGCATCACAACATAACGCAAACTCATATAGATAAAGGCCCGGAAGAGCCACATAACATTAATACAAACAGGGGTCACATGACCCATCATCCAGAGCATACAAGCAATGGAAGCATTACATGTCTGAGTACAGACAACTACAAAAGAAAAAGGCTAAGAAGCCTGACTATCTACAAGACCCTCCCAAGGGTACAAGATCGTAGCTGAGGTAACAAGCTACTCGTCGAAGTCCAAGCGGTACTACTAATGAGACAGATGTCTCACTTGCAAAACATAAATAAAGCAAACATGAGTACAAAGGTACTCAACAAGACTTACATCAGTTCCTATCATACATGCATTTGTATCAAGAAGTTAATGTGGGGTTTAGTTGCAGCAAGCCAGCTTTGACTCATTGGCTATCCTGTTCTACGATAACAAGAAACTTCTTTGAGGTGAGGCAGCACACACGATTCCACTAAACACCACATCAATACATTACTATGGATTCATCCTCGTCTCTCTACGAGAAGGCCATCCATAGCACTCACACTTGTCTTGAGAATTTTAGAGTATCCATTTTAAGTTGTCTATGTACCACGTAAGCATCCAATAAGTCCATAACCGAGGACACGGCTATTCGAATAGATCATGATAACCCTGCAGGGGTGTACTTCTTCACACACGCTCTCACCACTTATCACCATGAACACGTCATGTGCCTCGGCAACATTCAAGCGGAAGCCTGGCAAGGGTGTCGGCCACGACCTGACTAACCACGCAAGTCTCTCATCCAGGTTTATCACCTATTCGGGTTCCATCCGCAAGGAGATCCGGCCGGGGTGTCGCTCACGGCCCCAAACGATGTGAGCAGGGTTCCTAAGCCCACCATCCGGGTGCCACTTGGTACACCGTGCCACTGTGCCTAGTCTGTCCCAAGCCCACCTAGTCGGGTGCCACTTGGTAGACTACTAACACTACCTACAAACACCAGAAACTATTTGCAACTCCTGGACAGAGATCAAGTTGGCTAATAAGTCGAGAGAGCTTGGAGCGCCCGGAGCCCAATGTGTGGTAGTAGCTAGTCATTGGACAACTTACACAGAACTCAGTTCTTAAGGACGGTCCCAATGAGACAACCCACCATGTACTCCTACATGGCCTCTCACTGCTACCTTTACCAAATCGTGTTCACACGCTTAACTCTCAGCACCGGAACATATCATACCACTCCAATTCATTCCCGATGAATCAGACCTGACACAACTCTAGGCATGGCATGGCATGGTAGGAACACAACATGGCTCAATCAACTCCTACACATGCTAGTGGGTTTTAACTATTTACTGTGGCAATGACAGGTCATGCAGAGGAATGGGTTCAACTACCGCAACACAAAGTAGCAGTTGGATCATTGTTGTCCTAATGCAATAAATGATAGCAGGAGCGAGAGGGTAGGATTGTATCGAAATGAACAAGGGGGTTTGCTTGCCTGGTAGATCAACAGGGGGGGGGACTGCTCCTCTGATAGGTACTCTAGATCGATCTCCAGAGCGGGACCTATCGAGAAGGAACACTGTTGAAAATAAAACACAAGCATATGCAACAATATGATGCATGAACATGGCATGGCAATATGATGTGATTTGAGATAATTCAACTAAAACCAGAAGGGTTTGAGCTAATTTGAACCAAGGGTTCAAATTCAAACTCAAGTTATGAATTTATAATGTGCATTATCATGTTTTGATCTACACAGCAAGGTTAAGTTGCTTTGTCATGCATGAAAATTGTACAGATGGATAGATTGATTTTTTCTGATAATTTTTCATATATAAATTATTTCAATCTGAGTTACGGTTGAATTTCTATGAATTTTTGAAGTTTATATCATTTTCTGGAATTTCCCGATTTAATTTAAAACCGGAAAAGAAATAACTGCGTCAGCACTCTGTCATGCTTGCGTCAGCAAGTCAATAGCGCTGACCAAGTCAAACCTTATGTATGGGGTCCACATGTCAGTGACTCAGTTAGTTAACAGGGGGTTTATTTAGTCTAATTAGGATTAGTGGGCGCCGGGCCCACCGGTCAGCGACTAACTAGCTAACTAACCTAGGTTAATTAGCGTTAAACTAATACTAACTAAAAAGTCAGGGGGATGGCCCACGCGTCAGTGACACGAGGGGAAGGTCAAACCCTGGTCAGCGGGTCAAACCCGCCGGCGACTCGACGCCGGCGATGCCAGACGCGGTGGAGGGCGTCGGAAATCGCCTTCCGGCGACCAAACGCGCGACAGAGACTACCTACGTGATGCCCAGGCTCGCGCGCATCCAGTGGAACACGCGGGAGGCCGTGGGGTGGCCGGAGACGACCGCGGCGAGGTCATCCACGGCGACCGGAGCTACGGGAACGGCGGGTTCGGCGCTACGGAGCTCGAGAGGGGCTGCGGAGTGCCTCTACGGCCTCCTGGCGTTGCACTGAGCATGGTGGTGTGCTCGGTCGCGGCCCTAGGTGATAGTGGCCACGACAGCGACATGAACAGCAGAGCCGAGCTCTCGGCCGCGACGGCGACAGTGTTAGAGGAAGAATTCGAGCTAGGGGAGAGGGGGGATCGACACAGTGGCTCATAGAGGATGCAGTAGGCTTCGAAGCAGGCTCGGGGAAGGCCGGACGGCGACGTGCGGGCGGTGGGGATCCACGGCGGCCGGCGGTGAAGAAGACGACGATGGCGGCTCCTCGGGGCGCTCCGGCTTGCGTGGCTGAGGAAGATGATGCAGGGCAACGGCGCGGAGCTCGTGGGCACGATGAGAGGGCGAGGGGGAGGCGTTGAGCGTGACAACGGCGAGTGGCGGCAACGGCAGCGTTCAGGCAGCAGCGGGGAAGAGAGCAGAGGAGGGGGAAAAGGTCGGGAGAGAGTGAGAGGTGTTCAGGGGGGTGCGTGTCGCCCTCGGGTGCCTCCAGCGACGAGTAGGGAAGCAGGAGGTGGCCGGCGTGTGCTCGTGTGCGGCGACCACGCGCCCTTCGTCCTCCTGGCAAGAGGAGGAAGACGACAGGGGAGGTGGGGATGGGCCGGGCTGGCTAGTTGGGCTGCACAGAGCCAGGCCGTAGGTAAGGTCCAGGTAGGTTTTTCCATTTTGTTTTTCTTTTCTATTTTTCTGACATTTGTTTCTGGTGTAGTAAAATACTAAACCAATTTATTTCCTTATGCCAATTTTTGTAGGAGCTAATGGTATTATTCCAGAGTTCCTCCATAACTAGCATAATTGTTGGACATATGATATATATATAACATATATATATCCAATGCAAATAATTATTGCATTAATTCCAAAAGGCCAAAATAAATATTTATGAGCTCCTGAAAATATTTGTTTGTATTTTACTTCTGACCAATATTTTCAGAGAGCAACATGAACATTTTCTTGGACCTTTTTGGAGAATTTTTTTATCTAGGTCATTTCCACAAATGAATTCTGAGGGTTTCACAAATCCCCATTTCAAATTTAAATGAAATTTAAACATGATGCAAACATGAAGGCTAGCCTAGGTCATACCAGAACTAGGGATGTGACAACTTGCCCCCACTCGAAAAAATCTCGTCCCGAGATTCAGGAGTTGGCGGAAAGAAGGTGGGGCACTCAAGTCGAAGACGATCTTCACGCTCCCAGGTAGCTTCTCTCTGAGAATGATGAGACCACTGAATCTTGAGAAACTTGATGTTATGACGTCGAGTGACACGCTCTTCTTGATCCAGAATGCGGACGGGGTACTCTCGATAAGTGAGGTTATCTTGGAGATCAAGCGTTTCGTGGTCCACTCCGTGGATGGGATCCGAGAAGCAACGCCTGAGTTGAGAGACGTGTAAAACATCATGTACTCGGAAAAGATGTGGGGGTAGTTCCAACTGGTAGGCAACCTCTCCTCGTTTAGCGAGAATGCAAAAAGGACCAATGTAACGAGGAGCCAACTTGCCCTTGATACCAAAACGATGGGTACCCTTCAAAGGGGTAACCCGAAGGTAAGCTTTGTCGCTAACTTCATAAGCCACTTCCTTATGACGATGGTCATACTGGCTCTTTTGACGAGATTGGGCTGTTTTCAAATTCTCACGAATGATGCGAACTTGCTCTTCTGCCTCCTGGATCATGTCTGGTCCATAGAATTGTCTTTCACCGGTTTCTGACCAGTTCAAAGGTGTTTGACATCTTCGTCCATACAGAACCTCAAAAGGAGCTTTCTTGAGGCTGGATTGGTAGCTATTGTTATAAGCAAACTCGGCGAAGGGAAGACACTTCTCCCAATCTATACCGAATGAGATAACACAAGCTCTAAGCATGTCTTCGAGAATTTGGTTGACCCTTTCCACCTGACCACTTGATTGAGGGTGGAAAGCGGTACTGAAGGAGAGATGGGTGCCCATGGTAGTTTGGAAACTCTCCCAGAAATGAGAAGTGAAAAGACTACCACGGTCTGAATTGATCTCTAGTGGAACACCATGAAGTGAAACTATTCGAGAAATATATAAGTCAGCGAGCTGACTAGCAGTGATACTCTCTCGAACAGGTAGGAAGTGAGCCACTTTGGAAAGACGGTCAATGACTACGAAGATAGCATTTTCCCTCTCTTGGTCTTGGGAAAGCCGGTGATGAAGTCCATACCAACTTTATCCCATTTCCACTCAGGAATAGCTAAAGGCTGAAGGGTGCCAGTAGGTCTTTGATGTTCTGCCTTAACGCAACGATAAACGTCACAATTGGCAATGAACTCAACAATTTCTCTCTTCATCCTAGTCCACCAGAACCTCTGGCGTAGGTCCTGATACATTTTAGTACTACCGGGATGAATCATGAAAGGATATTTATGGGCCTCCTTAAGAATCAGTTGTCGCAGATGTTGATTCTTGGGGACCACCAAGCGATTCTCAAAGAAAACAACACCTCGATCATCCATAGAGAAACATCCACCAACTCCCTTCTTAATGTTTCTCTTGATGCGGATAACACCCTTATCATGCTTCTGGGCTTCTATGATATGATCCACAAGGGTAGGTTTCGCCACCAAGGTAGAAAGGAGTCCTTGAGGAGCAATGTGAAGGTTAAGTTTACATAATTCCTCATGGAGAAGTGGTTGGCCCTGCTGCAACATGAGATTGTTGCAATACGACTTACGACTTAGTGCATCAGCCATGACATTCCCCTTGCCTGGGGTGTAGGTAATCCCTAAGTCGTAATCTGAGATCAACTCCAACCAACGTGTTTGCCTAAGGTTCAAATCTAGTTGGGTGAAGATATACTTGAGACTCTGGTGGTCAGTGTAAATCTCCCAACATTTACCAAGAAGGTAATGTCGCCATGTCTTAAGTGCATAGACTACGGCTGCAAGCTCTAGATCATGTGTAGGATAATTCTCCTCATGTGGATGCAACTGTCGAGATGCATAGGCAATTACATGACGATCCTGCATAAGAATGTAACCTAGTCCCTGTCGTGAGGCGTCGCAGTAGATAACAAAGTCTTTAGTGAAATCCGGTGGCACAAGTATGGGAGCAGAAGTCAGGCATCTTTTCAGTTCCTGAAAACTATGCTCACACTGTGGGGACCACTCAAACTTTTTATCTTTCTTGAGAAGTTCCGTGAGAGGTTTGGCTACTTTGGAGAAGTTCTCAACGAAGCGGCGACAATAACTGGCTAGGCCAAGGAAACTCCTAACTTGCTTAACCGTTTCAGGCGGAGTCCAATCAAGAACGGCCTGAACTCTCTCGGGATTGACAGCAATGCCCTTACCAGAGATTACGTGGCCGAGATAGGTCACTTCTGGCAACCAAAATTCGCACTTGGAGAACTTGGCATAAAGGCGGTGTTCTCTGAGTTTTTCTAACACAAGTATAAGATGTTCGGCATGCTCTTCCTCATTCTTCAAGTAAATAAGGATATCATCGAGGTAAACCACGACAAACTTATCTAAGTACTCCATGAAGATCGAGTTCATCAAGTGGGAGAATGTAGCCGGAGCGTTGGTTAGACCAAAGGACATGACGGTGTACTCGTACTAACCATAATGACTGACAAAAGCCATTTTAGGAATGTCCCTATTTCTGATCTTGATTTGGTGGTAGCCTAACCTCAAATCCATCTTTGAAAAGACTGAGGATCTAGCAAGCTGATCATATAGGTCTTTGATCCTAGGGAGCGGATACTTGTTCTTTATCGTGACCAAATTAACGGGACGATAATCTACAACCATTCGGTCCGTACCATCCTTCTTCTTGACGAAGAGGATGGGGCAAGCCCAGGGAGAAGAACTAGGACGGATGAAACCCTTTTGCAAGGATCCATCAAGTTGTTTCTTAAGCTCGGCTAGCTCTAAGGGTGCCATCTTGTAAGGTCTCCTAGAAATTGGGGCGGTTCCTGGGATAAGATCTATGACAAACTCTACATCTCTGTCAGGTGGAATACCTGGCAGTTCCTCTGGAAAGACATCCGGAAAGTCACGGACTACCGGGATATCTTCAAGGTCTGGAAGAGGGCTGGCATTAAGAGAATAGAGTTGGCGCTTTGCAACTCTAGTGGTGACGGTGACTATCTTTCCATATGGGTGTGTAAGCTGAACAGACCTTGTGTGACAATCAATCTTGGCATAATGAGCTTTCATCCGGTCCATACCCAAGATGATGTTAATATCTGTAGACTTGAGGGCTATAAGTGATGCAAGGAATACAAGTCTATCAACAAGGATTTCATTACCATGGTTTACACTAGAGGTTTGCCATTTGGATCCAGGAGTTTGAATGACTAGTGGAGAGGGCATATCACAAAATGACATATTGTGCAAGTTAGGTAGCTTTCGGAAAGGAAGGAATGAGATGCTCCAGTATCGAACAAAACCGATGCTGGATGGCAATTGACAAGGAGTGTACCAAGAACGACATCTGGATCATCATGAGCGTCTCTAGCTGAGACGTGATGCATATGTCCACGTTCAGTGGGAGCTGACTTGACACTGATCATCTTGCGTGATGGCTTACCACGGCCAACAGACTTCTCAGGCTGGGGTGGAGCATAGTTGGTTTGAGAGCAGTCACGTGCATAGTGTCCCGGCTCTCCGCATGTGAAGCAAGTCCCTGAGGTAGGACGTGGACCCGCATGGACAAGCGGTCTACCAGTAGGCCTGGGTGGAGCATGCAACTGAACTGGGTGAGGCGCCACATAAGGGGGCCTCGGTGAATAACCGGGTGGAAGAGCGGAGTTCGGAACCCAAATCTGGCGCTTCTGCGAAGTAGAACTGGAGGAAGAGCCCAGATCACGGGTGTGCTTACGAGACTCCTCGTAAGTGAGTTGAGCTATCTCTGCATTAATGGCTGAGGGAGTCCTTGATTAGGGGGTGTCCGGATGGCCAGACTATACGTTCAGCCGGACTCCTGGACTATGAAGATACAAGATTGAAGACTTCGTCCCGTGTCCAGAAGGGACTTTCCTTGGCATCGAAGGCAATCTTGGCGATACGGATATGCAGATCTCCTACCATTGTAACCGACTTTGTGTAACCCTAACCCTCTCCGATGTCTATATAAACTGGAGAGTTTTAGTCCGTAGGACGACATACACAACAACAATCATACGATAGGCTAGCTTCTAGGGTTTAGCCTCTCCGATCTCGTGGTAGATCTACTCTTGTACTACCCATATCATCAATATTAGTCAAGCAGGACATAGGGTTTTACCTCCATCGAGAGGGCCCGAACCTGGGTAAAACTTCGTGTCCCTTGCCTCCTGTTACCATCCGGCCTAGACGCACAGTTCGGGACCCCCTACCCGAGATCCGCCGGTTTTGACACCGACATTGGTGCATTCATTGAGAGTTCCTCTGTGTCGTCGCCATCAGGCTTGATGGCTCCTACGATTATCAATGGCGATGCAGTCCAGGGTGAGACCTTCCTCCCCGGACAGATCTTCGTCTTCGGCGGCTTCGCACTGCGGGCCAATTCACTTTGCCATCTGGAGCAGATCGAAAGGTATGCCCCTGGCCATCAGGTCAGATTTGGAAGTTTAAACTACACGACTGACATCCGCGGGGACTTGATCTTCGACGGATTCGAGCCACTGCCGAGCGTGCCACACTGTCACGACGAGCATGATCTAGCTCTGCCGCCGAACAGTGCCCTGGAGGCCGCACCCGCATCGGCTTCGACCCTTAATTGGGAGCCAACTGTGCCGATCGAGGATGGGTGGTTGGATGCCGCCTCGGGGGCTGCGATCCCAACGGCGATCGAGCCGAACACCAGCCCCGCACTCTACAAGACTCATGACTCCATGGAGCCGGACTCCTCTCTGGACTCCGAACCTCCGCGCCCCTGCCGATCGAATCCGATTGGGTGCCGATTATGGAGTTTACTGCCGCGGACATCTTTCAGCACTCGCCTTTCGGTGATATTCTGAAGACAATGAAGTCTCTCTCTTTATCAGGAGAGCTCTGGCCGGACTACGGTCAGCAAGGTTGGGATTCGGACGATGAAGAAATTCAAAGCCCACCCAGCACCCACTTTGTAGCCACTATCGACGACTTAACCGACATGCTCGACTTCAACTCCGAAGACATCGACGGTATGGACGCCGATGAAGGAGACGATGAAGAACCAGCGCCTATCAGGCCCTGGAAAGCCACCTCGTCATATGACATATACATGGTGGACACCCCAAAAGAAGGAGATGGCGATGGAACAGCGGAGGATGACCCCTCCAAGAAACAGCCTAAGTGCCGGCGTCAGCGGCGCCGCTCAAAATCCCGCCAAAACAAATATGGTGATTCCAGCATGGGAGATAATAATACTCCGGAGAGTGCCGAAGAAAACCCCCTCCAGCAAGATTTAGCACAGGAGGATGGAGAAACCAGCCCTCATGAGAGAGCGGCAGACAGAGAGGTCGAGGACGATAATTATATGCCTCCCTCCGAAGATGAGGCAAGCCTCGACGACGACGAATTCATCGTGCCAGAGGATCCTGCCGAGCAAGAGCGTTTTCAACGCAGGCTTATGGCCACGGCAAGAAGCCTCAAGAAAAAACAGCAACAGCTTAGAGCTGATCAAGATTTGCTAGTCGACAGATGGACTGAAGTCCTTGCGGTCGAAGAGCATAAACTCGAACGCCCCTCCAAGAGCTACCCAAAACGCAGGTTGCTACCCCGATTAGAGGAGGAAGCACTTGATGCGGCCGACCGGCCACCTCGTGGCCGCGATAGAGAGGCCTCTCGGCCCTCCACTCAAGCCGCACCCCGTACCAAGGCACGGGCATATGCGCCGGACTTACGAGATATGTTGGAGGACAAGGCAAGGCAAACAAGATCGATCTACGGATCGCATGGGCACCCCACAGCTCGAGATGGTAACCATCACGCCAGCCACAAATTCTGCAGGGCCGAACACAGTAGACAAAGGTCATTGGAGCTACGTCGTGATATAGCCCAGAACAGAGGCGCCGCACACCCACTATGCTTCACAGACGAAATAATGGATCATCAAATCCCCGAGGGTTTCAAGCCCGTAAATATTGAATCATATGATGGCACAACAGATCCTGCGGTATGGATCGAGGATTATCTCCTTCATATCCACATGGCCCGCGGCGATGATTTCCATGCCATCAAATACCTCCCACTCAAGCTTAAAGGACCAGCTCGGCATTGGCTTAACAACTTGCCAACAGGATCAATAAGTTGTTGGGACCACCTGGAAGCCGCATTCCTCGACAATTTCCAGGGCACTTATGTGCGACCCCCAGACATCGATGACCTAAGTCACGTAATTCAGCAGCCAGAGGAATCGGCCAGGCAATTCTGGACACGGTTCATAACAAAGAAAAATCAAATAGTCGACTGTCCGGATGCTGAGGCCCTAGCAGCCTTCAAGCACAATATCCGTGACGAGTGGCTTGCCCGGCACCTTGGACAGGAAAAGCCGAAGTCTATGCAGCACTCACGACACTCATGACCTGCTTTTGTGCGGGAGAAGACATCTGGCTTGCTCGTAGCAACAATATGACCAAGAACCCTGGTAATTCGGATACCCGGGACAGTAGTGGCAGGTCGCGTCGCAACAAGCAGAAGCACCGCATTAACAGCGACAATGCTGAGGATATGGCAGTTAATGCCGGATTCAGAGGCTCTAAATCTGGTCAGCGGAAAAAGCCATTCAAAAGGAATCCTAGGGGCCCGTCCAGTTTGGACCGAATACTCGACCGCTTGTGCCAGATACATGGCACCCCCGAAAAGCCGGCCAACCACACCAACAGGGATTGTTGCGTGTTCCAGCAGGCAGGCAAGTTAAACACCAAAAATGAAGACAAGGGGCTGCATAGCGATGACGACGAGGAGCCCCGGCCGCCGAACAACAGTGGGCAGAAGGGTTTTCCCCCACAAGTGCGGACGGTGAACATGATATACACAACCCACGTCCCCAAAAGTGCGGAAGCGCGCGTTAAGGGACGTATACGCGGTAGAGCCAGTCGCCCCAAAGTTCAACCCATGGTCCTCCTGCCCGATCACCTTTGATCGAAGGGACCATCCCACTAGCATCCGTCATGGCGGATTCGCCGCATTGGTTCTAGACCCAATTATTGACGGATTTCATCTCACTAGAGTCCTTATGGATGGCGGCAGCAGCCTGAACCTGCTTTACCAGGATACAGTGCGGAAAATGGGCATAGATCCCTCGAGGATTAAGCCCACCAAAACGACCTTTAAAGGCGTAATACCAGGTGTAGTGGCCAACTGTACAGGCTCAGTCACACTTGAAGTGGTCTTCGGATCTCCGGATAATTTCTGAAGTGAGGAGTTAATCTTCGACATTGTCCCATTCCGCAGTGGCTATCATGCACTGCTCGGGCGAACCGCATTCGCCAAGTTCAATGCGGTACCGCACTACACATACCTTAAGATCAAAATGCCAGGCCCTCGAGGAGTAATTACGGTCAATGGAAACACCAAACGCTCCCTTCGAACGGAGGAGTACACGGTGGCCCTTGCAGCAGAAGTACAAAGCAGCCTCTCCAGGCAGTTCTCCAGTCCGGCCATTAAACGACCGGACACCATCAAGCGCGCCTGGAGTAACCTACAACAAGACCGCCTGGCACGACCCGAGCAAGCGTAGCAATGCGGCCCCAACCCCAGCCCTCGCAAAAATGCGATACCAGTACTTCGCTTACATAACTATGCTCTAGAAATACCATGGGTACAGGGGAGGGGCACCATCACGGCACGCCCAAAACACGGCTTAAACAGCACCAAGGGCTGCCGATTTTTTAATTTTCTCTTACTTTCAGGACTCCACTCTTCGGAAGGCCCGTTCGGCAGTTCAATTGCCGAACAAACGATGCAAGAACCAGGGAAGCAGAAAAGCCACACCGCATTACGGAACTCCCAGGTGGTCTCTATCAGGAGCAGTATACTTGTTTCGCATACTATTCCGCAGCTTGCCCCTGGAATGGACATGTTACATAGTCCAACCTTTTGCTTATCGCATTATTTGTATCGTTCTGCTTTGATCGCAGCCCCCTTTAATAAACAGTGCATAACTTTTGTCTATTTTTGCATTACTCTTTATATATATATATATATATATATATATATATATATATATGTTCCTTAATGACATATTGCACCCGTACACTTTGGTACGGCCTAAATACGCCAGGGGCTTTAGTACCCCTCAATATGGTGTGAGAAGTCCGAACACTTAAACAAGTGCGGCACCCCGAACTTATAGCATTATATGCATCGGCTCCGAATCATGTCTTGGGTCAATAGTTGGGTTTGCCTGGCTCCTATGTTTTGGTGCCTTACGTTCCACTATATCGGCTAAGGTAGCACTAGGAGAACCACTGCGATTTTGCCCCAGTTGAGCTGGGTCGAGCACCTCAGTGGAGAAAGCTAAAACTGAGTGTCATGATGAAGCGAGAGCTGGTCGCCGTTCGAGAGGTTTTTCGAGTCCCTAACGACTTATGCTGCTTAGAGTGAGGAGCCGGCTCTGTCCGGCCAAGGCGTGGATAGCGCCCCGAACTCGGTCCTCCGAATACCAGGGGCTTCACCGAAATTTAAAATTATAGAATTCTATGGCCAAGTGAGAGTGTTCACGCATTATAGTCCGATTGCCTTGTTCGTTGGGCTGAGCGCCTCCCTCGAAGGACCCAAACATGGGAAAAAGAGCGCTCAGGTTTATCCCCAAACACCCCAGCACTAGCGGCACGGGGGCAAAAGCCGACGACTTGCCATCTCTCAGAATTGATAAACAGCCGCACAAAAGGTAATATTTTAAATTCCAAACATCATTGATTAGCGCATATGAACAAGTTTTCAGCGCACAGGACAAAACGAGCAAGTTTCACTCAAAAATTACATCCCTAGAACATTCATCCGCCACAAGGCAGGCACCCTTCAGAACATCCTTATAATAATTCTCGGGCTTGCGATGCTCTTTCCCTGGCGGTGGCCCGTCCTTCACAAGCTTCTCAGCACCCAGCTTGCCCTAGTGCACCTTAGCATGGGCAAGGGCCCTACGGGCACCTTCAATGCAGACGGAGCGCTTGATGACTTCGAGCCTTGGACAGGCCTCCACCAGCCGCCGCACCAGCCCGAAATAGCTCCCAGGCAGAGCCTCTCCAGGCAACAGCTGAACTATGAGGCCCTTCATGGCCTGTTTGGCCGCCTTGTGGAGCTCAACCAGTTGCTTCAGCTGGTCGCTCAGGGGCATGGGGTGTCCGGCCTCAGCATACTAAGACCAGAACACCTTCTCTGTCGAGCTGCCCTCCTCGGCTCGATAGAATGCGGTGGCATCGGACACACTCCGGGGAAGATCTGCGAACGCTCCTGGAGAGTTCCGGATTCGGGTAAGAAACAAGTAACTCATGTTTATGTGTTTGCTTTGCATAAAGAATGCCTTACCCGCCGCTATCTTCTTCACCTCATCCAACTCCCGGAGGGTCTTCTGGGATTCGGCCTTGGCAGACTTGGCATTTTCAATAGCCACCGCGAGCTCGGACGCTCGCGTCTTCGAGTCAAGCTCCAAACTCTCATGTTTTTCCATGAGAGCCTGGAGCTCTTTCTGCACCTTGCCAACCTCGGCCTCATACTTCTCCCGCTCGGTGCGCTCCGTGGCCGCCCTCTTCTCGGCCTCGACCAGTGCTTGCTTAAGGGTCGCCACATCAGACGTGGCCCCTACAATAGCCACGATAATCCTATCATTTTTTGCAATTGCACCTTTATATATATATTTAAACAAGGAATTTCTTACCTTCATTGTCCTGGAGCTGCTTCTTGGCACGCCCGAGCTCTTGCTCGGACCGCTCGAGGTTCTGCTTTAGCGTGTCCACTTCCGCAGTCAGTGCGGCGGACGCAAGCAGGGAAGCCTGCATACGCATATTGACTCCTTTTTGTTAGACTCCTGCGAATTTTATTTGATCCTCTATTTGGCTTTTCTTCCTGAACGCCAAACAGAGCATCAGGGGCTACTGTCTATGCGGTAATATCATTTACACATTCTTTACTTATCTCAAAGCCTGTTAAAAGGCTTGTACAAGCTTCAGTCAGTCCGCTCTTGGCGGACTGAACCTTCTGGACCACCGCACTCATAATGGTGCGGTGCTCCTCGTCGATGGAGGCGCCTTGGAGCGCCTCCAACAGATTGACCGGCACCTCCGGTTGGACGGGGGTCACCGGCACAGTGGGATTGCTCCTCTTGGAAGGAGGTCCCCCGCCGGACTCTGGAACCTTTGAAGGTTCCGGAGCGGTGTCCGGCCTAGAGCCGTACTTGGAGCCCTGGGGGGTTTCATCCCCTTTACTCCTGGAGTCCGGGAGATCGCCTTGCGGCGCCTCTAGGACCACCTCCTCCCGGCTTGGAACCTGTTGGGATAACACTTCGGTGTCATCCGTAGGGCGGGGGGAGGAAGCCGTCGGAAGCGAGTTCACATCCGACGAGTCCAGTGAGCCACTCGATGACGCGTCAAGCCGGTCTTTGGGTGGGCTGCATAAACATATTCGACATAAGGGAAAGCTGTGCAATAAGCGAATACTATGAATTACTCTGGTATCCGGATACTTACGATCTTGCCAGGGGCTTGGCCCTGGGCGGCCACTCCTCTCCGCCGTCGTCGGCGTCGGTGGAGTAGTCCAGAGGAAGGGTTTTCCCCTTCTTGGACCCTCCGGCCTCCCCAGAGAGGGCGGCCTTGCTTTTCTTCTCTCCTCCCGCTGGAGGGGGAGAGGTCTCTTGTTCTTCCTCCTCGTCTTCACGGGAGGAATGCACCTCGGAACCGTCGGATGATGGATCCGACACCTCCTGGCGCCGGGCACTCTTTCGAGTCCCCGTGGCCTTTTTTGCGGCCTTCTTCTCCGGCACCACATAGGGTGCCGGAACCAGCAGCTTCGCCAAGCGAGCGTCCGCTGGGCCTTCGGGCAAAGGAGCCGGACAGTTGATCTGTCCGGACGTCACCTGCCAATCTTGTCAAAGGTAAGGGAGCTTAGATCCCGCATGGAGTCAAACTATGAAAAACTGATACCCTGTAGAAGGAAAAAATGGCTTACCGCATGAGCGTGACGCTTAGGGATGGCAATTTTATCCACGGATCTGGATATCCATGGATACCCGACCCGGTTGGGCAAGGGTATGGAGCACATTTTCGCCCATGGGTCCATGGATATGGATACCCACAAACAGCCGGGTTGGGCATGGTTATAGTTTGTGCTCCATGGATATCCAATGGATACCCATATGACATGTGGGGCCATATGCCAGTGATAGTAGAAAGAGCGAATCAATGGGAAGTGGCAGGAAATATGCAACTTGTTCCATGAGCTATATGCTGGAGAATCAACCTCTGGTATGTCACACTTAAGGACTCATCGTATTACTTGTTGCCTACTTACGCATGCAGCTTATGTTGTCATTTGTGAGTGAATGATGATGAGTTAATTTGCTCTTTGGGAAGGCTTCATGCTGACTTTTCTATGCCCATGGAGCTCCATGGGTATGTGGGTATCCAGTGGGTTTGGACATGGTCACAAGTTTTGCCCATGGATAATTTGATGGATGGGCAGAGGGTAGGAAGATGGGTCATGGGTTGGATTTGGACCAGCTCCACCCGCCCCAAACCCGACCCATTGCCATCCCTAGTGACGCTGCGTACTGAATCCGTAATCCTTGGTAGCGGATGCGGGGGCCTCGACGCCCTTGAAAAGCACCTTCCAGGCATCTTCGTACATCGTGTCGAAGAGCCTGCTCAGAGTTTGGTGCCGCGCTAGGTCGAACTCCCACAGGTTGAAAGCCCGTTGTTGACATGGGAGGATCAGGCGGATGAGCATAACCTGGACTATGTTGACAAGTTTGAACTTCTTGTCCACCAGGGTTTGGACGCATGTTTGGAGTCCGGTCAGCTCTCCTTTTTTACCCCACGACAGGCCCGTCTCCTTCCAGGAGGTGAGCCGCGTTGGGGGTCCGGATCGAAACTCGGGGGCTGCGACCCATTCGGGGTCGCGCGGCTCGGTGATGTAAAACCACCCCGATTGCCACCCCTTCAGGGTCTCCACAAAGGAGACATCGAGCCATAAAATGTTGGCCATCTTGCCCACCATGGCGCCTCCACACTCCGCCTGGTTGCCGCGCACCACCTTCGGCTTGACATTGAAAGTCTTGAGCCATAGGCCGAAATGGGGGCGGATGCGGAGGAAAGCCTCGCACACGACGATAAACGCCGAGATGTTGAGGACAAAGTTCGGGGCCAGATCGTGGAAATCCAGGCCATAGTAGAACATGAGCCCCCGGACAAATGGGTGAAGAGGGAAGCCCAGTCCACAGAGGAAATGGGGGAGGAACACCACCCTCTCATGGGACCTAGGGGTGGGGATGAGCTGCCCCTTTTCGGGAAGCCGGTACGCAATGTCGTTAGACAAGTATCCGGCATTCCTCAGTTTTTTGATGTGTCCCTCCGTCACGGAGGAGACCATCCACTTGCCTCCTGCTCCGGACATGGCTGGAGAAGGTTGAGGTGGGGAGTGCAGACTTGGGCGCTGGAGCTCGAGTGCGCGAGAATGGATAAGCAAGGGAGGAAGAAGGCGTAGGTGAAAAGGTGGATCCTTATCCCCTTATATGGGTGGACGCAACTACGTGTCCCCACCAGCCTGGTAAAACTCGCTTATCTCCAAGCGCCGTAATCAATGGCGCGGTTGGGTTACCCACGCTCGTATTGATGAGAATCCCGGAATAAGGGGACACGATCTCTGCTTTAACAAGACGTGCCAAGGAAACCGCCTCGCATGACGCGCTGAGGTGGGATAATGAAACGACTCGGATAAAGGCTTGGCCGTGGTGTGTCACACTACGGAATACGTCAGCAGATTAGATTTGTGTAAATATTATTCTCTCTATGGCAATATGCGAAAACTTATTTTCCAGAGCCGGACACTATCTTTGTGTTCAAAATCTTCTATGAAGTACTTGGAGGAACCCGCCTTGCAATGCCGAAGACAATCTGCGCGCCGGACTCGTCGTCATTGAAGCCTGGTTCAGGGGCTACTGAGGGAGTCCTGGATTAGGGGGTGTCCGGATGGCCGGACTATACCTTCAGCCGGACTCTTGGAGTATGAAGATACAAGATTGAAGACTTCGTCCCATGTCCGGAAGGGACTTTCCTTGGTGTGGAAGGAAAGCTTGGCGTGGAATGCAGATCTCCTAGCATTGTAACCGACTTTGTGTAACCCTAACCCTCTCCGGTGTCTATATAAACCGGAGGGTTTTAGTCCGTAGGACGACATACACAACAACAACCATACCATTGGCTAGCTTTTAGGGTTTAGCCTCTCTGATCTCGTGGTAGATCTACTCTTGTACTACCCATATCATCAATATTAATCAAGCAGGACATAGGGTTTTACCTCCATCGAGAGGGCCCAAACCTGGGTAAAACTTTGTGTCCCTTGCCTCCTGTTACCATCCGTCCTAGATGCACAGTTCGGGACCCCCTACCCGAGATCCGCCGGTTTTGACACCGACAATGTCCTTGTTCACAAGAGCTTGGAACGTATTGCAATGATGCAAGTGGAGATCACGATGCAACTTGGGGTTGAGACCCTTCCGGAACCTAGCCTGCTTCTTGGCGTCTGTGGACACCTCTTCTGTAGCATAGTGGGCAAGGTTCTCAAAATCCCTACTGTAAGCATCAACAACCATCTTACTCTGGGTGAAACTACAGAACTCTTCTCTCTTGCAGTTAATGAGAGCCTGAGGAATGTGATGCTCGCGAAAAGCCTCAGTGAAATCTCTCCAGGTGGTAATCTGGCCAGCTGGAAGCATAGCCTCATAGTTCTGCCACCAAAGACTAGCAGGACCTTCCAGGTGATATGCAGCATAGGCGACCTTGTCACCTTCGTCTACGTTCGCAGAACGCAGCTTGATGGTGATACTACGAAGCCAGTCATCTGCATCGAGTTGTTCGATGGAATGATGGAAGGTAGGTGGTTTCAGTCCAATGAAATCATAGATGGTCGCTGACTCTTTGCACTGATGGGAGGTTTTCTCCTCAATACGTGCTAACAAGCGGTTAGTCTCACGCTTGTTCATCTCAACCTCTAACATGAAATTTGCCAACAAAGACTGATCAGGAGGATCCTCATCCCTACCATCTCCATGGTTCTAGCTACGAGCAACAGACTTTCGGTTAACCGACAACATCCTGAAGAACGAAACCAAGGAAACAAGGATGGATTCAGCATCATCATAAGGATGTAGAATATAGTACAAGGAAAATACTATCTCTTGAACTCCTAGGACAATTCCGGCAGCATAACGACAGTAGAATGCTCAAAATGAAACATTCTGCAAAGACGGGGTAGCACCAAACTCAACATCATCACTCAAGGTTCAAAAATATTACTAAACAGGCTACACCGGAGATACTCAAACTGGGATATGACTTAGATCAACCAATCCTAAGAGACTACATAGTAGTAACACGTGATCCTAATAGACAGAAGAGGAAACCTAGTTCCTTAACCCCGTAGGAAAGATAGGATGACTCAGAGCAAAGGACATGAGGTATAAGGAGTAAAAAGAGCCTTATGTTCCCTTCCACAATCAATTCCCCTATATAGCTAAAGAATTTCTAGACTCAACTTCGACTAGGTTGGCTTGGAAATCCTACAGGCAATCAGGCTCTTATACCAAAGCTGTCGGGACCCCGATTCCAAGTCACATTGATCTAGCCGGTAACACCTCATATCACTTTGCGGCCTCACGCACGGTATTCCCACGGGTGTCGCCTTACCCTGGCCTGGGACCGTTTGCGCCTTTTAGCTCACGTATATGATTGTGTCGCTAGCATCCATATGATAGAGAACCCGGGCCGACATGGCTAGTCGTGAACCCCAAGTGGCACTAACCTATGGGGACAGGCATACATGATTCACATAGAGCATGTCGGTCAGCAGCGTGTGAATCCGGGCTGTAGCACAGGGCTAACAGGACTCCGGGGACCCCGGGCTATAGCAGGCTAGGCAGGACTCCGGAGGTCACCGCGTGCCATTTCCCCGAAGGGACAGACACAGGAACGAAATGAAACACATGCCGACCAGTCAAGTGTCCTGAGCAGTAGTGCTGGGCTAGCAGGACTCCGGTGAACTGGGCTGTAGCGGATTACTATGGCTCAAAGAAGCACTAGACTACATTTCCCCATAAGAGAGGCTGCCAAGGATAAACAACTAGATTGTCGGATCCCACACATAGCAATACACGTCACACGTACGCATAGCATGCAAGTATGTGCTGTACAACATGGCATCACAACATAACGCAAACTCATATAGATAAAGGCCCAGAAGAGCCACATAACATTAATACAAACAGGGGTCACATGACCCATCATTCAGAGCATACAAGCAATGGAAGCATTACATGTCTGAGTACAGACAACTACAAAAGAAAAAGGCCAAGAAGCCTGACTATCTACAAGACCCTCCCAAGGGTACAAGATCGTAGCTGAGGTAACAAGCTACTCGTCGAAGTCCAAGCGGTACTACTAGTGAGACAGATGTCTCACCTGCAAAACATAAATAAAGCAAACGTGAGTACAAAGGTACTCAGCAAGACTTACATCAGTTCCTATCATACATGCATTTTTATCAAGAAGGTAATGTGGGGTTTAGTTGCAGCAAGCCAGCTTTGACTCAGTGGCTATCCTGTTCTATGACAACGAGAAACTTCTTTGAGGTGAGGCAGCGCACACGAGTCCACTAAACACCACATCAATACACTACTATGGATTCATCCTCGTCTCTCTATGAGAAGGCCATCGATAGCACTCACACTTGTCTTGAGCATTTTAGAGTATCCATTTTAAGTTGTCTATGTACCACGTAAGCATCCAAGAAGTCCATAACCGAGGACACGACTATTCGAATAGATCATGATAACCCTGCAGGGGTGTACTTCTTCACACACGCTCTCACCACTTATCACCATGTACACGTCATGTACCTCGGAAACCATCAAGCGGAAGCCTGGCGAGGGTGTCGGCCATGACTTGACTAACCACGCAAGTCTCTCATCCAGGTTTATGACCTATTCGGGTTCCATACGCAAGGAGATCCGGCCGGGGTGTCGCTCACGGCCCCAAATGATGTGAGCAGGGTTCCCAAGCCCACCATCCGGGTGCCACTTGGTACACCGTGCCACTGTGCCTAGTCTGTCCCAAGCCCACCTGGCCGGGTGCCACTTGGTAGACTACTAACACTACCTACAAACACCAGAAACTATTTGCAACTCCTGGACAGAGATCAAGTTGGCTAATAAGTCGAGAGAGCTTGGAGAGCCCGGAACCAATGTGTGGTAGTAGATAGTCATTGGACAACTTACACAGAACTCAGTTCTTAAGGACGATCCCAATGAGACAACCCACCATGTACTCCTACATGGCCTCTCATCGCTACCTTTACCAAATCGTGTTCACACGCTTAACTCTCAGCACCAGAACATATCGTACCACTCCAATTCATTCCCGATGAATCAGACCTGACACAACTCTAAGCAATAGCAGGCATGGCATGGTAGGAACACAACATGGCTCAATCAACTCCTACACATGCTAGTGGGTCTTAACTATTTACTGTGGCAATGACATGCCATGCAGAGGAATGGGTTCAACTACCGCAGCACAAAGTAGCAGTTGAATCGTTGTTGTCCTAATGCAATAAATGATAGCAGGAGCGAGAGGGTAGGATTGTATCGAAATGAACAAGGGGGTTGGCTTGCCTGGTAGATCAACAGGGGGGCACTGCTCTTCTGATAGGTACTCTGGATCGATCTCCGGAGCGGGACCTATCAAGAAGGAACGGTGTCGAAAATCAAACACAAGCATATGCAACAATATGATGCATGAACATGGCATGGCAATATGATGTGATTTGAGCTAATTCAACTAAAACCAGAAGGGTTTGAGCTAATTTGAACCAAGGGTTCAAATTCAAACTCAAGTTATGAATTTATAATGTGCATTATCATGTTTTGATCTATACAGCAAGGTTAAGTTGCTTTCTCATGCATGGAAATTGTACAGATGGATAGATTGAATTTTTCTGATAATTTTTCATATATAAATTATTTCAAACTGGGTTATGATTGAATTTCTATGAATTTTTGAAGTTTATATCATTTTCTGGAATTTCCTGATTTAATTTAAAACCGGAAAAGAAATAACTGCATCAGCACTGCGTCATGCTTGCATCAGCAAGTCAAGAGTGCTGACCAAGTCAAACCTGACGTGTGGGGTCCACACGTCAGTGACTCAGTTAGTTAATAGGGGGGGTTTATTTAGTCTAATTAGGTGAAAGTGCAACTATCCCTAGGTGGTTTTGGTAATTCATAACAACATATAGCTCATTGAGCTAATGCTATTCCAAGATGATTATTTCAGGAAAGCTCAATGATTGGCATGGCATGGATGTGAAAGTGGAACCCTCAAAATGCTAAGGACAAAGGATTGGCTCAAGCTCAAAAGCTCGAGACTCTTCATTTTATATTTTAGTGATCGAAGATCACATTGAGTCCATAGGAAAAGCCAATACTATCAAGGAGGGATGAGGTGTTTCTTAATGAGCCTCTTGCTTCATGTGCTTAGTGATATGCTCCAAAACCCTCAACTACTTTCCCATATCCACATATGACCTAAACCCTAAGCCAAACTCGGTCCTACCGATTCTTCCTATCCGGCGCCACCGAGTTTCACTTGTCATTAGCCACTGCCAAACCCTAGCAATTCGGTTCTACCGATAAGGATCTCGGTCTCACCGAGATGGGATTGCAAACTCTCTGTTTCCCTTTCGTAACTTTTCGGTCTCACCAACAGAGCGAATCGGTCCCACCGAGATTGCAATGTAAACTCAGCATTTCCCCTTTGTAACTTTTCGGTCTCACCGAGTTCCACTCGGTCTCACCGAAAGAGCAAATTGGTCCCACCGAATTTGCCTGACCAACTCTCTAGTTAGCTAATTACCAAATTCGGCCTCACCGAGTTTGTGTAATCGGTCTCACCGAGATTACGTTATGCCCAAACCCTAACCATATCGGTCCTACCGAGTTGCATGTCGGTCCCACCGAAAATCTCTAACGGTCACTAGGTTTACATTTTCGGTCCGACCGAGTTTGTTGATTTGGTCCCACCGAGATTGGAAAACTGTGTGTAACGGTTGGATTTTGTGTGGAGGCTATATATACCCCTCCACCTCCTCTTCATTCGAAGAGAGAGCCATCAGAACACACACACCATTCCAACTCATGTGTTCTAAGAGAGAACCACCTACTCATGTGTTGAGACCAAGATATTCCATTCCTACCATATGAATCTTGATCTCTAGCCTTCCCAAGTTGCTTTCCACTCAAATCTTCTTTCCACTAAATCCAAATCCTATGAGAGAGAGTTGAGTGTTGGGGAGACTATCATTTGAAGCATAAGAGCAAGGAGTTCATTACCTACACACCATTTGTTACTTCTTGGAGAGTGGTGTCTCCTAGATTGGCTAGGTGTCACTTGGGAGCCTCCGACAAGATTGTGGAGTTGAACCAAGGAGTTTGTAAGGGCAAGGAGATCGCCTACTTTGTGAAGATCTACCGCTACTGAGGCAAGTCCTGTGTGGACGATGGCCATGGTGGGATAGACAAGGTTGCTTCTTCGTGGACCCTTTGTGGGTGGTTGCTTCTTCGTGGACCCTTCGTGGGTGGAGCCCTGTGTGGATTCACGCAACCATTACCCTTGGGTGGAGCCCTGTGTGGACTCGCGCAACTGTTACCCTTCGTGGGTTGAAGTCTCCATCAACGTGGATGTAGGATAGCACCACCTATCCGAACCACGGGAAAAACATCCGTGTCTCCAATTGCGTTTGAATTCTCCAAACCCTTCCCTTTACATTCTTGCAAGTTGCATGCTTTACTTTCCGCTGCGTATATACTCTTTGCATGCTTGCTTGAATCATGTGATGATTGCTTGACTTGTCCTAAAATAGCTAAAATCTGCCAAGAACTAAAATTGGGAAAAGGTTAAGTTTTTATTTGGTCAAGTAGTCTAATCACCCCCCCTCTAGACATACTTTCGATCCTACAAGTGGTATCAGAGCTTTGGTCTCCATTTGCTTTGATCTCCATAGCTTTTGGTGGTCATAGCCTTGGTTTCACAACCTAGGAGAGTATGGCGTCTAGCGAGGGAAATTATCACCGTAGAGGTCCTTACTTTGATGGTACTAATTTTGCTAGTTGGAAGCATAAAATGAAAATGCATATTCTTGGACATAACCCCGCCGTTTGGGCTATTGTGTGTGTTGGTTTGCAAGGTGACTTCTTTGATGGGAGAGAACCAAACTGTGAAGCTACCGCGGATGAGTTGAAGATGTTGCAATACAATGCTCAAGCTTGTGATATTCTCTTCAATGGATTGTGCCCCGAAGAATTCAACAAAACCAGCCGTCTTGAGAATGCAAAGGAAATTTGGGACACTTTGATTGATATGCATGAAGGTACCGACTCCGTCAAGGAATCCAAGTTGGATGTGCTTCAAAGCCAACTTGACAAGTTCAAGATGAAGGATGGTGAAGGTGTCGCTGAAATGTACTCTAGGCTGGCTCTCATCACAAATGAGATTGCCGGCTTAGGAAGTGAAGAGATGACCGATAGATTCATCATCAAGAAGATTCTAAGAGCCCTGGATGGAAAATATGATACCGTGTGCACATTGATCCAAATGATTCCCAATTACAAAGATCTCAAGCCAACGGAGGTTATTGGAAGAATTGTTGCTCATGAGATGTCACTTAAGGATAAAGAGGAACTTCACAACAAATCAAGTGGTGCCTATAAAGCCTCATGTAAAGACCCTACATCATCAAGTGAGAAACAAGACTTCAGTGAAGAATTGAGCTTAATGGTGAAGAACTTCAACAAGTTCTACAAGAGTAGAAGCAAAGATAGAAGATTCAAGTCAAGGTCCTACAATGACAAAAGATCTTCTAGTCGAGAGCGAAACTGCTACAATTGTGGAAGACCCGGACACTATTCCAATGAGTGTACGGCTCCCTACAAGAGAAGAGAAGATTCTCCAAAAAGAAGAAGCAAAGGATCACCACCAAGAGAGAGAAGGAGTAGAGATGATCGTTATGAACGAAGATACTCACGGAGAAGCAAGGATTCGGAAAGGAAGGAAAAATCATCAAGGAGCTATACAAGACGAAGACATCAAGCTCATGTTGGTGAATGGGTATCCGGCTCCGACTCCGACAGCCACTCCGAAATAAGTTATCACTCCGACTCCGAAGATACTCAAGATGAAGGTGTTGCCGGTCTAGCACTTGTGTCAACCAACTCCTACGACATATTTGACTCACCAAATGAAGGAATTGGAAGATGCTTCATGGCCAAAGGTCCTAAGGTAACACACCCCGAGTATGTTGATTTCAATAGTGATGAAGATGACTTGTTAGGTGATGATTTGCTTATTGACAACTCTAGTGATGAATACTATGATGAAATGTCAACGTCGAGCGGGGAGGCGGTGAGCGTGACAACGGCGAGCGGCGGCGACGGCAGCGTTCGGGCAGCAACGAGGAAGAGAGCAGAGGAGGGGGGAAAGGTCGGGAGAGAGTGAGAGGTGTTCTAGGGGTGCGTGTCGCCCTCGGGTGCCTCCAGCAGTGAGTAGGGAAGCAGGAGGTGGCCGGCGTGTGCTCGCGTGCGGCGACCACACACCCTTCGTCCTCCTCGCAAGAGGAGGAAGATGACAGGGGAGGTGGGGATGGGCCGGGCTGGCTAGTTGGGCTGCACAGAGCCAGGCCGCAGGTAAGGTCCAGGTAGGTTTTTCCATTTTGTTTTTCTTTTCTATTTTTCTGACATTTGTTTCTGGTTTAGTAAAATATTAAACCAATTTATTTCCTTATGCCAATTTTTGTAGGACCTAATGGTATTATTCCAGAGTTCCTCCATAACTAGCATAATTGTTGGACATATAATATGTATAACATATATATATCCAATGCAAATAATTATTGCATTAATTCCAAAAGGCCAAAATAAATATTTATGAGCTCTTGAAAATATTTGTTTGAATTTTACTTCTGACCAATATTTTCAGAGAGCAACATGAACATTTTCTTGGACCTTTTTGGAGCAATTTTTATCTGGGTCATTTCCAGAAATGAATTATGAGGGTTTCACAAATCCCCATTTCAAATTTAAATGAAATTTAAACATGATGCAAACATGAAGGCTAGCCTAGGTCATACCAGAACTAGGGATGTGACAATTGGCCCGAAGGCTCGAGGCGCCAACTAACTTGATCCGGGCCAGTGTCCACCCTCGGCTCATGGAGGGCCACACAATCAAGAAAATCCTGCCAGGCGGCGGTATCCTGAGGCCCAAATGGCCTCTGGAACGCGAGGCACCCTAAGTCAAGAATAGCCCTCTCAACTGAGATCATGGGTTCAACAGCGATGGAGATGTCAGGGAAGCGAGCCGCAAAGGGGGCGTCGCTGGCCCACCGATCAAACTAGAATATCGTAGCCGCCCCAGATCCGACCGAGATAGAGGTCCCGATGCGGAGGACAGGGAGAAGTTGGACAACCGACTGCCAGAATTGGGAGCCACCCGAACGCTGGCAGAAGGCAAGGGGTTGACCAGGCAGGTACTTATTCCGGATGATGTCTAAACAGAGGCCACCATGCCCCTGCGAGATGCGCCAGAGCCAGTGGGATAGGAGAGCAATATTCATGTGTTTAGAGCACATAATACCAAGGCCTCCTTGTTCCTGAGGCTTGTAGATGTCCGGCCAACTGACCATATGGTACTTCTGCTTGTTATTGTCGCCAGCCCAGTAGAAGCGGGACTGGATCTTGGTGATTTCATGGTGGAGCGTCTCGTGCAGGCTATAGAAGCTCATGAGGAATAAAAGGAGGCTGGAGAGGGAGGAGTTGATGAGGATCGTCCTAGCCGCCTTCGAGAGCCACCTACCCTGCCAAGCCTCGATGCGCGTTTGTAACTTCGCCACAGTCGGACGAAGGTCAGTGACTGTGAGCCTCGAGTCACTAATGGGTGTTCCCAGGTAGGACGTGGGGAAGGAACCCATGCGGCAGTTGAGCCGGTTGGCAATGAGCAGGGATTCCGCAGGGGAGTAGCCCATCACCATCACATCACTCTTGTCGAAGTTGATCTTGAGGCCATACATTTGTTGGAAGCAGAGGAGAAGGAACTTAAGATTAGAGATGTCCGCATCAGAGCCTTCGACCAAGATGATGGTGTCATTGGCATACTGGAGGAGGGAGATCCCGGATCCGCCGGCCAGGTGGGGGGTGAACCCACGAATATGGCCCGCATCCTTAGCCTTATCCAGAATGGTGGCGAGCGCATCCACCACCATATTGAACAAGAATGGGGAGAAGGGATCACCTTGCCTAACCCCACAGGATGTGGGGAAGTAAGGGATGATCTCGCCATTGATGTTCACCACAATGCGACCGCAGGATACCATCTGCATCACTCTAGAGACCCAACGGTCGTCAAAACCTTTCCCGAGCAGAACTTCCCAAAGGAAGGGCCAACTGACCGTGTCGTAGGCTTTATGAAAATCAATCTTCAGGAACACCGCCTTGAGGTGCTTATGGAGAACCTCATGGAGGACTTCGTGAAGAACTAGCACCCCATCCAAGATGTACCGAGCTTGGATAAAGGCGGACTGGTTGGGGTGGGTAATGCGGTTCGCAAGCATGGTCACCCTATTGGCGAACCCTTTTGCCAGAATCCAAAAAATCACGTTGATGACTGTGATCGGGCAGAATTGGCGAATGCCGGAAGCCCCAGGAACCTTGGGGATGAGCGAGATGATCCCATAGTTAAGGTGTCCGAGGTCGATGGACCCAATGTAGAACTCGTCGAAGATGGCCACAATCTCAGGCTTAACCACATTCCAGAAGGTCTGGAAGAATTTAACCGGAAGTCCATCAGGTCCCGGTGGCGAGGAAGGGTTCATGCCTTTAATGGCTGCCCAAACCTCACTCTCTGAGAAGGGGGCCGTGAGGGCCGCGTTCTCAGCGGCGGAGACCAGCTGGGGGACGGTCCATCAATCAAGGGCCAGAGAAAGGCTGCTCCTAGGAGCAGCGGAGAACAGGGACCTATAAAACCCATCAAGATGGGCTCGGATGTCACGGGGGGACTGGAGTAGAGTCGGACCATCCCAAAGGAGGGGGATGGTGTTGCGTCTACAGCGGCCATTCGCAATGGCCTGAAAGTATGCCGTGTTTGCATCGCCCTTGAGCACCCATTTCTGGGCACCATGAAGGCGCCAATACGCCTCCTCATCGGCGTAGATGACGGAGAGTTGGTCTTCCAAGTTGTACCGGGACAGCCACTCGTCAGGAGAGAGGCCAGTCGCGTCGGCATGCATGTCTAATGCCTGGATGGCCGACATGAGGGCATGCTTGCGCTCGCGGAGGTCGCACCCCAGGTTTGCACCCCAACCCTTCATGAATTGTCGTCCCTGCTTTGCATAGAAGTGCCATGAGTCTATGGCCGTAGGGGGGTGGGGATGAGCTCGAGCATCCACTCAGCGAGTCACGACCGCCTCCGCGAATCCAGTTTGGGACAACCAAAAAGTCTCAAACTGGAACCGGGGGGGGGGATCGGAGGTCGCTCGTCGGCGGAGGACAAGAGGAGGGGGACGTGATCCGAGCCAATCCGGGTGATGGCACGGAGGGAGGCAAAGGAGCAGCAGCAGTCCCATTTCGGGGAAACTAGGACCTGGTCAAGGACGGATTGGGCCGGGGAGGCTTGGCGATTGGTCCAGGTAAATCTGGCACCAATCCAGTCAATCTCTCGGAGACCGAGGTCAGCAATGCAGTCATTAAACATCTGCATCCGCATCAAGTTAACATTCACGTTGCTCTTGTCTTTGACGAATTGGAGGAGCTTAAAGTCACCGCCAACCACCATCGGAAGCAAGGCCTCCGAGACCTTACGGTGGAGCTCTTCGAGGAATGAGGCAGACCTACTATGGTCTGCAGGGCCATAGACGATGATGACCTTTGAGGGAGTCCTGGATTAGGGGGTATCCAGACAGCCGGATTATATCCTTTGGCCGGACTGTTGGACTATGAAGATACAAGATTGAAGACTTCGTCCCGTGTCCGGATGGTACTCTCCTTGGCGTGGAAGGCAAGCTTGGCAATACGGATATGTAGATCTCCTTCCTTGTAACCGACTCTGTGTAACCCTAGCCCCCTCCGGTGTCTATATAAACTAGAGGGTTTAGTCCGTAGGAACAACAACAATCATACCATAAGCTAGCTTCTAGGGTTTAGCCTCTTCGATCTCATGGTAGATCAACTCTTGTAATACTCATATCATCAAGATCAATCAAGCAGGAGTAGGGTCTTACCTCCATCGAGAGGGCCCGAACCTAGGTAAAAACATCGTGTCCCCCGTCTCCTGTTACCATCCGCCTAGACGCACCGTTCGGGACCCCCTACCCGAGATCCGCCGGTTTTGACATCGACATTGGTGCTTTCATTGAGAGTTCCTCTGTGTCGTCATTGTCAGGCTTGATGGCTCCTTCAATCATCGATAGCAATGCAGTCCAGGGTGAGACTTTTCTCCTCGGACAGATCTTCGTATTCGGCGGCTTCGCACTGCGGGCCAACTCGCTTGGCCATCTGGAGCAGATCGAGAGTTACGCCCCTGGCCACCAGGTCAGGTTTGGAAGCTTAAACTACACAGCCGACATCCGCGGAGACTTGATCTTCGACGGATTCGAGCCCCTGCCGAGTGCGCCGCATGTTCACGATGAGCATGATTTAGCTCTACCATCGGACAGTGTTCAGGAGACCGCACCGGCAACCGCTCTGACCCTCAATTCAGAGGCAATTGGGCCATCCATGGATGGGTGGATAGACCCCGCCACGGAGGCTGCATTCTCATCGGCGATCGAGCCGAGTATCGACCTTACCCTTCAAGAGAGCCGTGACGCCAAACTGCCGGATTCTTCCCCGGCCACGGACTCCGAACCGCCTACGCCCGTGCCTATCGAATCCGACTGGGCGCCGATCATGGAGTTCACCTCCGTGGATATCTTTCAGCACTCGCCCTTCGGTGACATACTGAACTCATTAAGGTCTCTCTCCTTGTCAGGAGAGTCCTGGCCGAACTATGTCCGGCAGGATTGGGATGGGGATGACGAAGAAATTCGCCGCCCACCCACCACCCACTTAGTAGCCACTGTCGACAATTTGACAGACATGCTCGACATCGACTCCGAAGACACCGACGGTATGGACGACGATGCAGGAGACGAACAAGAACCACTGCCCACAGGGCACTGGACAACCACCTCATCATATGATATATATATGGTGGACAGACCCAAAGAAGGCAATGGCGACGGGACAACGGAGGATGACCCCTCCAAGAAGCAACCCAAGCGCCGACATCAGCGGCGCCGCTCTAAGTCTTGTCAAGGCAAAAGCGGTGATACCAGCACAGGAGATAATAGCACTCCGGACAGTGCCGAAGATGACGGCAATCCCCTCCAGCAAGATTTAGAGCAGGAGGGTGGAGAAGCCAGCTATCCCGAGATGGCGGCAGATGGAGAGGCGGAGGACGATAATTACATGCCTCCCTCCGAAGACGAGGCAAGCCTCAACGATGATGAATTCGTCGAGCAAGAGCGCTTCAAGCGCCGGCTTATAGCCACGACAAATAGCCTTAAGAAAAAGCAACAACAGCTTCGAGCTGATCAAGATTTGCTAGCTGACAGATGGACTGAAGTCCTTGCGGCCGAGGAATATGAACTCGAACGCCCCTCCAAGAGTTACCCAAAGCGCATGTTGCTACCCCGACTGGAGGAGGAAGCATTAAAACCTACATCTCCAGCGTATGACGCGGCTGATCGGCCACCTTGTGGCCGCGACAGAGAGGCATTTCAGCCAAAAGCTCAGCCCGCACCCCGACGCCACTAAAATAAAAATGTCAAGGCACGGGGAAACATGCTAGACCCGCGAGACATATTGGAGGACAAAGCAAAACACGCAAGATCGATCTATGGATCACAAGGTCGCGCCACTATGCGAGACGATAACCGTCACGCCGGATACAGTAAAAGTAAATCCGGCCGGGCCGAACATAGCGGACAAGACTCATTTGAGTTGCGTCGCTATATAGCCCAGTACAGAGGCGCCGCACACCCCCTATGCTTCACAGACGAAGTAATGGATCACCAAATCCCAGAGGGTTTCAAACCCATAAATATCGAATCATACGACGGTACAACAGATCCTGCGGTATGGATCGAGGACTTCCTCCTGCACATCCACATGGCCCGCGGTGACGATCTACACGCCATCAAATACCTCCCACTCAAACTCAAAGGACCAACTCGACATTGTCTCAACAGCCTGCCAGCAGAATCCATTGGCTATTGGGAAGATCTGGAAGTCGCATTCCTCGACAACTTCCAGGGCACTTATGTGCGACCACCAGATGCCGATGACTTGAGCCACATAATTCAGCAGCCAGAGGAATTGGCTAGGCAATTCCGGAAATGGTTCCTGACAAAGAAAAATCAAATCGTCGACTGTCCGGATGCAGAGTCCCTAGCAGCTTTTAAGCACAACATCCGCGACGAGTGGCTCGCCCGGCACCTTGGCCAGGAAAAGCCGATATCTATGGCAGCCCTCACGACACTCGTGACCCGCTTTTGCGCAGGAGAGGATAGCTGGCTGGCTCGAAGCAATAACATATCAAAGAACCATGGTACTTCGGATACCAAGGATAGCAATGACAGGTCACGTCGCAACAAACACAAGCGCCGCATCAACAACGACAATACCGAGGATACAACAGTCAATGCCAGATTGAGAGGCTCTAAACCCGGTCAGCGGAAAAAGCCATTCAAAAGAAGCACTCCGGGCCCGTCCAGTTTGGACCGTATACTCGATCGCTCGTGTCAAATACACGGCACCCCCTACAAGCGAGCCAACCACACCAACAGGGAATGTTGGGTGTCCAAGCAGGCCGACAAGTTAAATGCCGAAAACAAAGATAAGGGGTTACATAGCAATGACGAGGAGGAGCCCTGGCCACCGAACACCGGAGGACAGAAGAGATTCCCCCCACAAGTGCAGACGATGAACATGATATACGCAACCCACATCCCCAAGAGGGAGCAGAAGCGTGCACTAAGGGACGTATATCCGTTGGAGCCAGTCGCCCCAAAGTTCAACCCATGGTCCTCCTATCCGATCACCTTCGATCGCAAGGACCACCCCACTAGTATCCGTCATGGCAGATTCGCCGCACTGGTCCTAGACCCAATCATCGACGGATTTCACCTCACTCGAGTCCTTATGGACGGCGGCAGCAGCCTGAACCTGCTTTATCAGGACACAGTGTGCAAAATGGGTATAGACCCCTCAAGGATCAAACCCACAAAAACGACCTTCAAAGGCGTCAGACCAGGTGTAGAGGCCCATTGCACAGGCTCAGTCACACTAGAAGTGGTCTTCGGATCTCCGGATAACTTCCGAAGCGAGGAGTTAATCTTTGATTTAGTCCCGTTTCCGCAGTGGCTATCATGCACTGCTCGGGCGAACCGCATTTGCGAGGTTCAATGCAGTACCGCATTATGCATACCTCAAGCTCAAGATGCCAGGATCTCGGGGAGTCATCATAGTCAATGGAAACACAGAGCACTCTCTCCGCACGGAGGAGCACACCGCGTCCCTCGCAGCAGAAGCACAAAGCAGCCTCTTCAGACAATCCACAAGTTCGGTGATTAAACACCCAGACACCGTCAAGCGCGCCCAGAGTAATCTGCAACAAGACCGCCTGACACGTTCCGAGCTCGCATAGCAATGCGGCCCCCACCCCAGTCCCAGCCAAATAGCGAAATCCGTGCCACACGTACATAATTACACATTGAAAATACCATGGGCATAGGCGGGGGGGGGGGGGACGACTACGGCAAGCCCCAAAACGCAGCTCAACCACACTAGGGGCTTCCCGCCTTGTTATTTTTTTCTCTCTTTCAGGACTTTACTCTCTGGAAACCCCGTCCGGCAGTACGATTGCCGGACACACGATACAACAACCAAGGAGGCAGAAAGCTACGTTGCACCATGGAACTCCCAGGTGGTCTCTGATAAGGAGTGAAATGCCTGCTTTAAATACCATTCCTCAGCTTGCCCTTGGAGGGGACATGTCAAATAGTCCTACTTTTTGCTTATTGCACTACTTGTATCATTCTGCTTCGATGCACCTTTTTGAATAAACAATGCATACCACTAGACTATTACCGCATTCTCTATTCTTTTATATATATATATATGTTCATTCATGACATTCAGCACCCGTACACTCTGGTACGGCCAATATGCCAGGGGCTTAAGCGTACCCCATAATACGGCGTGAGAAGTCCGATCACTTTCGACAGTGTGGCACCCCGAACTTATAGCATTATATGCATCAGCTCGGAATCATGTCTTGGGTCAATAGTTGGGTTTGCCCGGCTCCCATGTTTTGGTACCTTACGTTCCGCTATATTGGCTAAGGTAGCACCAGAAGAACTACTACGATTGTGCCCCGGTTCATCTGGGCAAGCACCTCAGTAGAGAAAGCTAAAACTGACTGTCATGATAAGGTGAGAGCTGGTCGCTGTTCAAGAGGTCTCGAGTCCCTAAAGACTTATGCCTCTTAGGGAGAGGAGTCGGCTTTGTCCGGCTTAGGCGTGTATAACGCCCCAAATTCGGCCTTCCGAATACTAGGAGCTTTGCCAAAATTTAAAATTGTAGACTTCTATGGCTAAGTGAGAGTGATGAAGCATTATAGTCCTATTGCCTTGTTCGTTGTGCTGAGCACCTCCCTCGAAGTACCCAACAATGGGAAAAAGAGTGCTCAGATTTATCCCGAACACCCCAACACTCGTGGGATGGGGGCATAAGCCGACGACTGGCCATCTCTCAGATTTGATAAATAGCCGCACAGAAGGTAATATTTTAAATTCAAACAAGAGTTGCATAGCGCACATGAACAAGTTTTTGTAATACAGGATCACACGAGCAAGTTCATTCAAAAATTACATCCTTCGCACACTCGTCCGCCACAAGACGGGCACCCTTCAGGACACCCTCATAATACATTTCAGGGTGGCGATGCTCCTTGCCCCGCGGCGGCCCCTCCTTCACCAACTTCTCGGCGTCCATCTTGGCCCAGTGCACCTTCGCACAGGCAAAAGCCCGGCGTGCACCTTTGATGCAGACGGACCGCTTTATGACTTCCAGCCATGGGCAGGCATCCACAAGCCGCCTCACCAGGCCGAATTAGCTGTTGGGAAGGGAGTTGCCAGGCCACATCCGGACTATAAGGCCCCTCATCGCCTGTTCGGCTGCCTTGTGCAGCTCGACCAGTTGCTTCTGCTGGTCGCTCATAGGCATCGGGTGTTCGGTCCCAGTATACTGAGACCAGAACAACTTCTCCGTCGAGCTTCCCTCCTCGGCCTGGTAGTACTTTGCGGCATCCAACAAGCTGCAGGGAAAATCTGCGAATGCTCCTGGAGAGCTCCGGACTCGGGTAAGTAACAAGTAATTTACTTTCACATGCTTGCTTTGCATAATGAATGCCTTACCTGCCGCTATCTTCCTCATGCATCAATTTCCTAGAGGGCCTTTTGGGCTTCAGCCTTGGCATGCTTTGTGCTCTCGAGGGCCACGGAAACTCGGACTCTTGCGTCTTCGAGTCAAGCTCCAAAGTCTCGTGCTTCTTCACGAGAGCCTGGAGCTCTTGCTGCACCTCGCCCACCCGTGCCTCTTGTTTCTCCCGCTCGGTACGCTCCTCGGCCTCTTTGTCTTTGGCTTCGGACAACGCTCTCTTTAGGGTCGCCACTTCGGTCGTGGCCCCTGGCACATCCATGATGATCCTATCATTTTCCAACCACATCTTATATATATATATATATATAGACAAGGTATTACTTACCTTTGTTCTCCTCGAGCTGCCTCTTGGCAAGGCCGAGTTCTTTCTCGGACCGCTCGAGGTTCTGCTTCAGTGCGGCGACCTCCGCAGTTAGTGCGGCAGAGGTCAGCAGCGAAGCCTGCATACGCATATAGACATACTTGTATTAGACTCCTGCAGATATTATTTGATCCTCTATTTGGCTTTTCTTTGTGAACACCAAATAGAGCATTAGGGGCTACTGTCTATGCGGTAATATTTTCCTATATTTTAAATACTTACGTCAAAGCCTGTTAGAAGGATGGCACAGGCTTCAGTCAGTCCGCTCTTGGCGGACTGAACCTTCTTGATCACCGCACTCATAATAGTGCGGTGCTCTTCGTTGATGGAAGCGCCGCGAAGCGCTCCCAGCAGGTTGTCTGGTGCCTCTGGATAGACAAAGGTCACTGACACGGGCGGCTTGCCCCTCTTGGCAGGGGGCCGTCCACCGGAGTTCGGAACCACTGGAGGTTCCGGCGCGGTGTTCAGTTGAGGGCCGAACTTGGAGCCCTTGGGAGTCTTTCTCCCTTTATGCCTGGAGTCTGGAAGGTCGCCTTGAGGCGCCTCCAGGGATACCTCCCCTCGGTTTGGTGCCCCTTGAGACAATACCTCGACATTGTCCGTAGGGCGAGGAGAGGAGGCGGTTGGAAGTGACTCGCTATTCATATCCGACGAGTCCAAGGAACCGTCCGACGAGGATATGTCGATGCGGGCTCAGGGCGGACTGCATGATCATATTCGACGTTAGGAGAAGCAGTGCAATAAAAGTATGCTATGAGTTACTCTGGTATCCGAAAACTTACGACTTCGCCAGGGGCTTGGCCCTGAGTAAGCACTCATCTTCGCTGTCGGCGGCGGTGGTGGAACAGCCCAGAAGGATAGTCCTTCCCTTATTGGACCCTCCGGCCTCCCCGGTTGGGGCGGCCTTCCTTTTCCTGTCTCCCCCGACTGGAGGGGGAGAACCATCATCTTCCTCCTCCTCGTTTTCACGGGAGGAGTACGTCTCGGAATTATCGGACGATGAGTCCAATACCACCTGGCGCCGGGAACTCTTTCGGGTTCCCATGGCCTTCTTCTTGATCTTCTTCTCCGGCACCTCATAAGGAGCCGGAGTCTGCATCTCCGTCAGGAGAGCGTCTGCAGGGTCTTCGAGCAGAGGGGCCGAACAGTCAATCTGCTCCGATGTCTCCACCCAGTCCTGTCAAAGGCATGGGAGCTCAGACCCCGCACATGGTTAAACTATGGAAAATAAATACCCTACAAGGTGTACAGAACTTACCGGATTCGCAGGGCGCGTCGCGCTTAGCCCACGGCCCTCGGTAAGGGGAGGGGGGACCTCGGCGCCCTTGAACAGCACCTTCCAGGAGTCTGGTGCTGGGCCGGGTCGAACTCCCATAAGTTGAAAGCCCGCCGTTGACACGGGAGGATCCGGTGGAAGAGCATGACCTGGACTATGTTGACAAGCTTGAGTTTCTTGCCTATCATGTTCCAGATACACTTCTGGAGTCCGTCCAGCTCCACCGGTGAGCCCCAGGACAGGCCCTTCTCCTTCCAGGAAGTGAGCCGCATGGGGATTCCGGATCAAAACTCGGGGGCCGCCAACCAGTTGGTGTCGCGCAGCTCGGTGATGTAGAACCACCCCGATTGCCACCCCTTTATGGTCTCCACGTAGGAGCCCTTGAGCCATGTAATGTTGGGCATTTTGCCCACCATGGCTCCGCCGCATTCCGCTTGTTGGCCACCTACTACCTTTGGTTTGACATTGAAGGTCTTCAGCCACAGGCCGAAGTGGGGCTGGACACGGAGGAAAGCCTCGCACATGACGATGAACGCCGAGATGTTGAAATTCGGAGCTAGATCATGGAAGTCCAGCCCATAATAGAACATAAGGCCACGGGCGAATGGATGGAGGGGAAACCCCAGTCCGCGGACGAAATGGGTGAGGAAAACCACCCTTTCGTAAGGTTCCGAGGTAGGGACGATCTGCCCCGCGGCTGGCAGCCGGTGTGCAATATCCGCGGCTAAGTATCCGGCCCCGCGCAGCTTTATGATGTCTCCCTCCGTAACGGAGGAGACCATCCACTTGCCTCCCGCTCCGGACATGTTTGGAGAGGGTTGAGGAGAAGGATGTGGACTTGGGCGCTGGAGTTCGAGTGCACGAGAATGGATGAGCAAGGAGGAAGAAGGCATGGGTAGAAAAAGGTGAACCCTATCCCTTTATAAGGGCGGACGAAACTATGCGCCCCCACTAGCCTGGTAAAACTTGCTTATCCCCCAAGCGCCGTAATTGATGGCACGGTTGGGTTACCCACATCCGTATTGATGGGAATCCCCTAATAAGGGGACACGATCTCTGCTTTGACAAGACGTGCCAAGGAAACCGCCTTGCGAAACACGCTGAGGTTGGTTGTGAAAAACGATTCGAATGGTGACCTGGCTGTGGTGTGATGTCACACTACGGAATACGTCGGCAGATTAGATTTGTGAAAATATTATTCTCCCTACAGTTGTATGTGGAACTTGTTTTGCAGAGTCAGACACGATCCTCATGTTCAAAATCTTCTATGAAGTATTCAGAGGAGGAACCCGCCTTGCAATGCCGAAGACAATCTGCGCGCCGGACTCATCGTCATTGAAGCTTGGTTCAGGGGCTACTGAGGGAGTCCTGGATTAGGGGGTATCCGGACAGCCGGATTATATCCTTTGGCCGGACTATTGGACTATGAAGATACAAGATTGAAGACTTCGTCCCGTGTCTGGATGGGACTCTCCTTGGTGTGGAAGGCAAGCTTGGAAATATGGATATGTAGATCTCCTTCCATGTAACCGACTTTGTGTAACCCTAGCCCCCTCCGGTGTCTATATAAACCGAAGGGTTTAGTCCGTAGGAACAACAACAATCATACCATAGGCTAGCTTCTAGGGTTTAGCCTCTTCCATCTCATGGTAGATCAACTCTTGTAATACTCATATCATCAAGATCTATCTAGCAGGAGTAGGGTTTTACCTCCATCGAGAGGGCCCGAACCTGGGTAAAAACATCGTGTCCCCCGTCTCCTATTACCATCCGCCTAGATGCACAGTTTGGGACCCCCTACCAGAGATCCGCCAGTTTTGACACCGACAACCTCCCACTGAAGTTCAGCGCCCGCTCAAAGGGCTCCATGCTAACAAAGAACTGGCCTCGATCCATGCTACCCACCTCGAAGGTGGCATCCTTCACCCCTAAAAGGATGCCACCCGAATGGCCAACATTGCCACTAGAAGGGAGCCAGTGCCATGGAAAGGGATGGGAGCTCAGACGATCGAGCTCCGGGAGAGAGAACTCCGTGTGCATGGTTTCTTGGATGGCGACAATGTCAATGTGTTTGTCGTGAATGTATTTGATGAGTTGGCGACGACGACCATCATGGCCGAAGATGCGGATGTTCGAGAAGAGGGCACGCATTTAGCGACCATTGGGGGGCTGCTTGACCCCAGGACACGAGACGCGCATTGGGCGCGGAGGGATGCGGTGCGAGAACGCGTGTGGCCACGGAGGTCGGCAGCAGCAAGCGGCGGGAGGGCACCAACACGCTGCGGCTGCGCCGGGGTGGCAGCCTCCGAAACGGCCGGAGGAGCGGGAGGAGAGAGCATAGACACACGGGCCTCAGCAAGTCTACCGTCAAGAATCTCACATGCCCGGATGGCCTCAATCGGAACTAAGGGGAAGCAACCTCCCCCTGAAGATGATCGTAGAATCTGTAGCCACCTTCACTAGGTTGCCAAGCGGGACTCACTCGAGCACGGAAAAGGAGCAGGTAGCAGTAGAGGAGGGGACGACAGGAGTACCTGGCTCCAGATTCTGGGCAGCAGCCCGGAGCTCAGCCCGCGTGGGGATGGGGAGAGCGGGGCTCCCATCCGGGTGGGCCGCGTCGAGCCGAGCACTGCGGCGGGAGGCCGTTACTGGGGAGGAGGTCGACCGTCCACGCCGAGAGTAGGCTGCGGAGCGCGGTGGGGGGGAGGGTGTGCCGCCACCGGGGTGGTCACACGCGCCTCCCCGCCCGCCTCCATAGCCAGCTTGACTGTCCGCATGGGCTCCAGCAAGGAGCATCCCAGGTGGAGCGGAGCGGGAGGAGCAACGGTCGGAGACGTCGTCGCAGCGGGGAGTGCAGGTGGCGGTGGGTCGACGGTCACAAGAGGGGTCGTGTCCACCACCCCCACGGGAGCCACGTCCGGGGCGGATGGAGGAGGCACGGGCGAAACCTCCGCCTGGGTCAGGACCGGAGCCGGGTCCACCATGGCCACGACACCCGCTAAGGACGGGGAGGGCGGGGGGGGGGGGGACATACCAGCAGGGGAGACGGAGCAGCCGGCTTGGAGGGAGCGAGGTTCGGTGGAGAGGCGGCCCGGGAGCCGGGGGAGGAGGCGGGGATGACAAGCAAGCCGACACTAGACATGTCCCTCTCATCCGAGAAACCGACCGGGGAGCCCACCGACGACCCAGGCGCCGGGGAGCCGAGCCTGACTTGCCGCCCCCTTGACCCGTAGAAGGAGCGCGAGGGCCAGGAGAGGGGGACCAGGAGTGACTCTCCTCCGAAGCCTCCTCGTCATCCGAGTGGCCGGCGCGACGGTGGTGGCGTCCGTGGTAGTCTCCACCCGCATCATCCCCAGGAGGACCGTCATCGGAGAAGCAAGGGCGGCCCACATGGTTAGGGGGCTCGGGAGAGATCTGCAGGTCAAAGCCCTGGTCATTGAAGAAGACCTAGATGGTAGCACGAAGCCGGGAGGAGTCCAGGCATTTGACCTTTACCCGGACCTCCTCCTCCTTGCGGAGGAAGAGCTCATACACCACGAGCACCTTGCCGAGGATCCGAGACATCTGGCGAATGACCCGCTCGGACCTTGCAATGTCAGGGAGGCCGGCGATGAGAATCCAGGCTGTGTCCAGCAGCGCCACCGCCTTGGGGTCGAGGATCGGCTCGGAGATGTCGACGATGATCTTGTTGAGGGCGAGAGTGATCTGATCGCTGCGAGTCGCGTATCCATGGCTGAGGGCGTAATGGAAGATCACGGAGAACACCGTTCCGGAGGTCGGGTGACCTGCCAGTCCCACTGGCGGCGGTACCGGTGGTTCAGTTGAGCCTCAATCATCTCAGGCGAAGCCACACTATCCACCACCATCACGATGGCCTGGAGGGAGGGAGTCGGGGGGGGGGGGGGCGAGGTCGGGGAGCTCAATATGGAAGAAGCCCAACCCCTCAATCCCGTTGAGGGAGTCCTGGATTAAGGGGTCCTCGGATAGCCGAACTATATACTTTGGTTGGACTGTTGGACTATGAAGATACAAGATTGAAGGCTTCATCCCGTGTTCAGGTGGGACTCTCCTTTGCGTGGAAGGCAAGCTTGGCGATTCAGATGTGTAGATCTCCTTCTCTGTAACCGACTCTGTGTAACCCTAGCCCCCTCTGGTGTCTATATAAATCGGAGGGTTTAGTCCATAGGACAACAACAATCATAATCATAGGCTAGCTTCTAGGGTTTAGCCTCTACGATCTAGTGGTAGATCAACTCTTGTAATACTCATATCATCAAAATCAATCAAGTAGGAAGTAGGGTATTACCTCCATCGAGAGGGCCCGAACCTGGGTAAACATTGTGTTCCCTGCCTCCTGTTACCATCAGCCTTAGACGGATAGTTCGTGACCCCCTACCCGAGATCCGCCGGTTTTGACACTGAGGGAGTCCTGGATTAGGGGGTCTCCGGACAGCCGGACTATATCCTTTAGCCGGACTATTGGACTATGAAGATACAAGATTGAAGACTTCGTCCCATGTCCGGATGGGACTTTCCTTGGCGTAGAAGGCAAGCTTGGCAATACGGATATGTAGATCTCCTCCCTGGTAACCAACTCTATGAAACCCTAGTCCCCTCCAGTGTCTATACAAACCGAAGAGTTTAGTCCATAGGACAACAAACAATCTTATCATAGGCTAGCCTCTAGGGTTTAGCCTCTACGATCTCGTGGTAGATCAACTCTTGTAATACTCATATCATCAAGATCAATCAAGCATGACGTAGGGTTTTACCTCCTTCAAGAGGGCCCGAACCTTGGTAAACATCGTGTCCCTTGCCTCCTGTTACCATCCGCCTTAGATGCAAAGTTCGGGACCCCCTACCCGAGATTCGCCGGTTTTGACACCGACATTGGTGCTTTCATTGAGAGTTCCGTTGTGCCGTCACCATAAGGTTTGATGGCTCCTTCTATCATCGGTAACGATGTGGTCCAGGGTGAGGTTCTCCTCCCCGAACAGATCTTTGTATTCGGCGGCTTCGCACTGCGGGCCAATTCGCTTGGCCATCTGGAGCAGATCGAGAGCTACGCCCTAGCCATCAGGCCAGGTTCGGAAACTTAAACTACACTGCCGACATCCGCGGAGACTTGATCTTCGACGGATTCGAGCCCTTGTCAAATGCGTCGCACAATCACGACGAGCATGACGTAACTCTACCATCGAATAGTGTTCGGGAGATCGCATCTGCAATCACCCCGGCCTTCAATCCGGAGCAAATAGCGCCATCCAAGGACAGAGGGATAGACCCCGCCATGGAGGCCACACCCTCAGTGGCGATGGAGCCGGATACTGACTTCACCCCTTGCGAGAGCCGTGTCGCCGAACCACTGGACTCGTCTCCGGCCAAAGACTCCGAGCCGCCTGCATCCGTGCCTATCGAATCCGATCGGACGCCGATCACGGAGTTCACCTCCACGGATATCTTTCCGCACTCGCCTTTCGGTGATGTGCTAAACTCGTTAAAGGTCTCTCTCCTTCTCAGGAGAACCTTGGCCAAACTATGTCCGGCTAGATTGGGATGAGGACGACGAAGAAATTCGCTACCCACCCACCACCCACTTAGTAGCCACTGTCGATGACTTAACCGACATGCTCAACTTCGACTCCGAAGACATCGGCGGCATGGACGAAGATGGAGGAGACGGACAGGAACTATCGCCCACAGGGCGCCGGACAGCCACTTCATCACATGACATATACATGGTGGATACACCCAAAGAAGCCAATGGCGAAGAGACAGCGGAGGATGGCCCCTCCAAGAAGCAACCCAAGCGCCGATGTTAGCGGTTCCGCTCTAAGTCCCGCCATAGGAAAAACAGTGATAACAGCGCAAGAGAAAATAACACTCCAGTCGACTCCAGAGGAAAAGACGCACACATCATCTCGGAAACGCACTTGGAGCAAGAAAACCTCCGCAGAAGGCTTATCGCCATAGCGAGGAGTCTAAAGAAGCAGAAGCAAAGGCTTAAGGACGCACAAAATACGCTCAACAGCAGGTGGAACAAAGTGCTCGACAACGAAGAAAAGTATGGTGGAAGTTACCACACAAGGAGCTATCCAAAGCGCCAGCTATTACCTGAATTCGACAATGAGGCCTTAGAGCCCACACAACCGAAAAATGAATGGCCAACCAGCCGGAACAAAAACCTTGTGACCGTGATAGAGCGGCTAACAAAGTTGCACACAAGTCAACACACGACCTACGTGAGGACTTGCACCAAAAATCCAGTACGACCAGATCCATCTATGGATCTAGGAAGCACGCTCTGGCATAAAATCAAAACCGAATACTACAACAGTCCGAACGCCAGGCTACATCGAAATACAGGGGTGCCACGCACCCCCATGTTTCACCGATGAGGTGCTGGACCACGAATTCACAGAAGGATTCAAACCAGTGTACATAGAGGCGTACGACGGGACCACAGACCCTGGGGTCTGGATCGAGGACTTTATCCTCCATATCCATATGGCTCGTGGAGACGATCTCCATGCCATTAAATACCTGCCCCTCATGCTTAAAGGACCAGCTCGGCACTGGCTGTAAAGCCTCCTCGAAAACTCAATTGGAAGTTGGGAGGAGCTCGAGGACGCTTTTTGGGCTAATTTTCAAGGGACCTATGTCCGACCTCCGGATGCAGATGATTTAAGTCATATAATTCAACAGCCCGGAGAGTCAGCCCGAAAGTTTTGAAACAGGTATCTCACTAAGAAGAACCAAATTGTTGACTGTCCGGACGCTGAAGCCCTAACAGCTTTCAAACACAGCGTCCGAGACAAATGCCTCGCCAGACAACTCAGCCAAGAAAAACCGAGAACAATGACAGCCCTGACAAGCCTCATGACCCGCTTTTGCACGGGGGGAGATAGCTGGTTAGCCCGCAGTAGAACCAGCGACCCAAGCACATCCGAAGTCAGGGATGGCAATGGAAAACCACGGTGCAATAAAAACAAGTGTCGAAATAAAGAAGATAGCCTAGATATTACAGTGGTAAACGCCGGATTCAGGGGCTCTCGCCCTGGTCAGCGGAAAAAGCCTTTCAAAGGCAGCAGAGAGGGACCGTCTGGCCTAAACAGGATTCTTGACAAACTATGTCAGATTCATGGCACCCCCGATAAACCTGCGAATCACACCCACAGAGAATGCTGGGTCTTCAAGCAGGCCGGTAAGCTAAACGCCGAACACAAAGGGGGGAGACACCAAGCGAAGACGAGGATGAACCTCGCTAGCAAAACACTAGAGGACAGAAAAAATTCCAACCAGAGGTTAAAACAGTAAACATGATCCATGTGGCGAAGAGGAGAAGCAAACATGCACTCCGAGACACACGGGCCATAGAGCCCGTCACCCCTAGGTCCAACCCCTGGCTGGCCTACCCGATCACTTTTGATCGCGGGGATCACGCGACAAGCATCCGACACGAAGGATTGGCTGCCTTGGTGTTAGACCCAATAATACATGGATTCCATCTCACACGAGTCCTCATGGACGACGGCAGTAGTCTAAATCTGATATATCAGAACACAGTCTGCAAAATGGGGATAGACCCGACACAAATAAGCCACAGTGATACTGCCTTCAAGGGAGTAATACCAGGCCCAGAGGTCCGCTGTACGGGCTCTCTATTACTAGAGGTAGTATTCGGCTCTCCCGACAACTTCCGAAGCGAAAGGTTAACTTTCTACATTGCTCCATTCCAAAGTGGCTATCAAGAACTACTCGGAAGAGCGGCTTTCGCTCGTTTTAATGCAATACCGCATTACGCTTCTCTCAAGCTCAAGATGCCCGGTCCACGGGGCACCATCATAGTTAGTGGAAACACTGAGCGTTCTCTACGCGCGGAAGAATGTGCAGTGGCTTTAACAGCCGAACACTAGACGGCCTCACCAACTCGAAAAAACGACAGGTCGTCAAGACCACGGACATGGTTAGACGAGTCCGGCGCATCACCACATACACATGAGATTGGTTTGATGGTCAAACCCTCATAGACGGTACCAGGGGCTTCCCGCGTGTAATCAGGGCTAGTCCGGCTCAAACTTGACTTATCTTGAATTTTAATGGTTTATTGATAATAACCAATTTTCCGGCACGACAACTTTCACCTAAGTTCTTCTCTTTTATAGATAACAATTGTGCTACACCCGTCCAGGACACGGCACAACAGAGACACAGGCGTAGACGTGCAGCAGGGACCCGCTCAAAGGTTTCTTTTCAGATTAAGACGCCGCGTAAACCTTTTTTTACTGTCTCTTGTTGTTCACATCCTCCGGATACTCAATACAACCGAGAAGGATGCTGACGTTATTGGCATGTGGCCACATCAGGATATTGCACGTACCTAGACACTCGGGGTTTATTATTAAGGGCATTATTCAGACCGACATATGTTATAAAGACCGAATACCTTAGGGAGTGTTCGGCATCGCGAGTTTGGCCCTATATGCATCAGCTCCAAATCATGTCTTTGGTCAAATGTTGGGTTTGTCCGGCTCCCATGTTTTCGTACCTTACGTTCCGCTATATCGGATAAGGTAGCACTGGGAGAACTACTGCGATTGTGCCCTGGTTCATCCGGATGAGCACCTCAGTAGAGAAAGCCGAAAACTGACTGTCATGATAAAGCGCGAGACTGGTCAACCACTCAATGACTTAGCGGAATCTTCGGGATTCCTCCGCATTAACGAAGGGCTGTTTCCCGGTCATGTATGTACGCTACCTGTATTCGGACGAGCACAGAAGTACCAGGGGCTATATAGTAGTCCCACCGTCAAACTCCTATGGCTAAGTGAAAGTGTTAAAGCAATATAGTCCGATTGCCTCGTTCGCTGCGCTACCACCTCCTTCATGGACCAAGACGTTGGATAAAGTGTGAACAAACATTTTTTGCAAACACCCCCACATTATATGCGTGGGGGCGGAAGCCGACGACTGCAAACTTTCAGGTTATATACATATATACATAAACGGCCGCACAGGAGGCATCATAATACTTTCAGGCAAAAGTATAAACACAACCTTTATAATTCAATAAAACATTGTTTTTACAATGGGAATACATGTCACTAGAACATAATATTTTTCGTGAACTGAGCCTCTATCAAACGAGCTCCCTCAAGGACGTCTTCAAAGTAGTGCTCGGTAGCCACTCGGCCCACGGCCGAACCCTGTGTTGCAATAGTGGTGGCCTCCATCTCTACCCATTATGTTTTGACATGGGCAAATGCCATCCGCGCACCCTCTATGCACGCCGACCTCTTCATAGCATCGATGTGTGGCACAACACCAAGGAATTGTTGCACTAAACTAAAGTAGCTATTCGGCCTTGGCCCTCCCAGCCATAGATGATCCACAACAGACCTCATGGCAAGTCCGAACAACCTATGGAGCTCGGCCCACTCGGCCATTCGCTCATTCAACAGCAGCGGGTGCACTGGAGCATGGAATTGTGACCAGAACAACCTCTCCACTTCACGATCTTTTTGATCCTTGAAGTACTCAGCCGCATCAGCAGCACATGCCGCCAAATCCACGTAGGCGTCCGCATAACTCCATAGTTGATCAAGAGGAGCATACTTCAGATCTCCGAACTTAGTCCGCAACAAGAAGGGCTTCCTAGCCACGATATCCGCAGCTTGATGCAGCTCCTCTTTCGTCGCTCTGATTTTGGAGCAGGCTTCCTTGGCTGCTACCATGGCCTTTTCTAGGTCCGTCGCCTTCGCTCGATTTTCTTTTTCAAGAAGCTGGTAATGGTCAGCGGCATCCTTCAACTCAACGGCCATCTTGGCTATTCTTGCCTTGCTCTGGCGATGTGCGGCCTGTTCGGCCTTCAGCTCTTCGACTGCCTTTAGGGCGGCCGCATCGCTATTCCTTGCTTGTTCCTTGGCTCGGGCAAGCTCTGCCCAAAGGGTCTCCACGGTGGCAGCTCCATCTGCAGTCACAACATATTAAAGATACTGGCATCATGCTCCTCTTACTATGTCTTGACCACTAGAGAAATCGCTTACCCTGTGCCTCGTCAAGCTGCTTGTTGACAAGCATGATGTCGGCATCTGCCGCATCAAGTTGCTGCTTTAGCTCGGCAAACCCATCAGTCCGGCTAGCCACCGGACCTTCAGCCACCTTCACATAAAGGCGGTCTGGTTATTACCTAGGACTATGATCCTCTATTTACCGCCATTTCCAACGGCAACCAGAGTCTCAGGGGCTACTATCTACATAGGGCACACCTAATGTGTGCAGTACTGTCAAAAACATACACTATTTCACGTACCTCAAAGCCTCTCAGCAGACTCATAAAAGCTTCATGCAATCCGCTTTCAGCGGATGAAATCCTTTCAATTACCATACCCATTAGCGTACGATGCGCTTTTGAGATGGCCGCTTGCTCCAGAAGATCATTTAGTGCGTCCGACCGTGCACTGTACGGTTCCAGACTCTTTCTGTTGCTCTGTTTCGGGGCCGGATACTGAGGACTCCGGGTGGCCAAGGGATTACCCTTTGGCCTTGGCGGATCAAGATAAACCCTCCGCGACGACACTTCAGGGTCTCCCGCCTCATGAGGCGGGGTGGCAGGGGGAGGTATTTCGCTCTCCATCATCTCCGGAAGAAGATCCCCCGAAGGTGAACTCTATCGAGAAGGGCTATGATCCGAACTACAATATATAAGTTCGGTTATTGTCTTCGGAGGTAAGGTAGGATATTTTCACTATTAAGTACTTTTTGATTACTTACAGCTCGGTGGAGGGCTGATCCCCTGCGGGCGCTACGCGGCAAGAGTGCCCGATGAGACAGGACCCTCTGGCGAAGATTTCTTCCCCCGTTTGGAAACCACTGTTTCCGGGTCTTCAGAGGTAGTCCTCTTCCTCCCTTGGGGAGAGGGAATTTTAGATTCTTCTCCCTGGGTACCCTCCTTCGCAGAGGCGATAATTCCCCCAGTTTGGATGGATAATGAGTGAGGTCTGCTTTCAGCCTCTTTATTCCCCCCTTCATCTTCCCCTGAGGGCGCCAGATAAGGCACCGGCTCGAGTATCCTGGCCAGTACTGGGTTTGTTGCGCCTTCGGGAAGAGGGGCCGGATGTTGGGGAACATAGCAATAATTCAAAAATTTCCTACGTGTGACCAAGATCAATCTAGGAGATACTAGCAACGTGAGAGAGGGAGTGCATCTTCATACCATTGAAGATCGCTAAGCGTAAGCGTTGCAAGAACGCGGTTGGAGGAGTCGTACACGTAGCGATTCAGATCGCGGCCGAATCCGATCTAAGCACCGAACAACGGTGCCTCCGCGTTCAACACACGTACAGCCCAATGACGTCTCCCGCGCCTTGATCCAGCAAGGAGAGAGGGAGAGGTTGGGGAAGACTCCATCCGGCAGCAGCATGACAGCATGGTGATGGTGGAGGAGCGTGGCACGCCAGCAGGGCTTCGCCAAGCACTGCAAGAGACGAGGAGGGAGAGGGGTAGGGCTGCGCCAAGAGGGAGAGAGACTCGTGTGTTGGGCAGCCCCAAAACCCCCACTATTTATAGGAGGAGGGCAGGAGGGTGCGCCCCCTCTAGGGTTCCCACCCCTAGGGGGGCGGCAACCCAAGATGGGATGGAGGGGGGGGGCAACCAAGAGGGGGACGCGCCCTAGGGTGGGCCTTAGGCCCATCTGCGCCTAGGGTTTCCCCCTTCTCCTCCTAGCTGCGCCTTGGGCCCTGGTGGGAGGCGCACTAGCCCACTCAGGGGCTGGTCCCTTCCCACTCTTGGCCCATGCAAGCCTCTGGGGCTGGTGGCCCCTCCCAGTGGACCCCCGGAACCCTCCTGTGGTCCCGGTACATTACCGTTGATGCCCGAAACACTTCCGGTGGTCAAAACCTCACTTCCTATATATTATTATTTACCTCCGGACCATTCCAGAACTCCTCGTGACGTCTGGGATCTCATCCGGGACTCCGAACAACATTCGGTAACCACGTACAAACTTTCCCTATAACCCTAGCGTCATTGGACCTTAAGTGTGTAGACCCTACGGGTTCGGGAATCATGCAGACATGACCGAGACAACTCACTGGCCAATAACAAACAATGGGATCTGGATACCCATGTTGGCTCCCACATGTTCCACGATGATCTCATCGGATGAACCACGATGTCGAGGACTCAAGCAATCCCGTATACAATTCCCTTTGTCAATCGGTATGTTACTTGCCCGAGATTCGATCGTCGGTATCCCAATACCTCGTTCAATCTCGTTACCAGCAAGTCACTTTACTCGTTCCATAATGCATGATCCCATGACCAACTACTTAGTCACAATGAGCTCATTATGATGATGCATTACCGAGTGGGCCCAGAGACACCTCTCCGTCATACGGAATGACAAATCCCTGTCTTGATTCGTGCCAACCCAACAGACACTTTCAGAGATACCTGTAGTGCACCTTTATAGCCACCCAGTTACGTTGTGACGTTTGGTGCACCCAAAGCATTCCTATGGTATCCGGGAGTTGCACAATCTCATGGTCTAAGGAAATGATACTTGACATTAGAAAAGCTTTAGCAAACGAACTACACGATCTTGTGCTACGCTTAAGATTGGGTCTAATGATGTGATCCCATTATCAATGACATCCAATGTCCATGGTCAGGAAACCATGACCATCTATTGATCAACGAGCTAGTCAACTAGAGGCTTACTAGGGACATGTTGTGGTCTATGTATTCACACATGTATTACGGTTTACGGTTAATACAATTATAGCATGAACAATAGACAATTATCATGAACAAGGAAATACAATAATAACCATTTTATTATTGCCTCTAGGGCATATTCTCAACAGTCTCCCACTTGCACTAGAGTCAACAATCTAGTTCACATCACTATGTGATTGTAATGAATCCAACACCCATGGGGTTTGTTCATATCTCGCTTGTGAGAGAGGTTTATTAGTCAATGGGTCTGAACCCTTCAGATCCATGTGTGCTTTACAAATGTCTATGTCATCTTGTAGATGTAGCTACCACGCGCTACTTTGAGCAATTCCAAATAACTGCTCTACTATACGAATCCGGTTTACTGCTCAGAGTCATCCAGATTAGTGTAAAAGTTTGCATCGACGTAAGCCTTTACAACAAACTCTTTTACCACCTCCATAATCGAGAAAATTCCTTAGTCCACTAGTTACTAAGGATAAGTTCGACCGCTGTCATGTGATCCATTCCTGGATCACTCCTGTACCCCTTGACTGACTCATGGCAAGGCACACTTCAGGTGCGGTACACAGCATAGCATACTGTAGAGCCTACGTCTAAAGCATAGGGGACGACCTTCGTCCTTTCTCTCTCTTCTGTCGTGGTTAGGTCTTGAGTCTTACTCAATGCTCACACCTTGTAACACAACCAAGAACTCCTGCTTTGCTGATCTATTTTGAACTCTTTCAAAATCTTGTCACGGTATGTATTCATTTGAAAGTACTATTAAGCGTTTTTGATCTATCCTTATAGATCTTGATGCTCAATGTTCAAGTAGCTTAATCCAAGTTTTCCATTGAAAAATACTTTTCAAATAACCCTGTATGCTTTCCAGAAATTCTACATCATTTCTGATCAACAATATGTTAACAACATATACTCATAAAAAATTCTATAGTGCTCCCACTCACTTCTTTGGAAATACAAGTTTCTCATAAACTTTGTATAAACCCAAAATCTTTGATCATCTCATCAAAGTGTACATTCCAATTCCGAGATGCTTACTCTAGTCCTTAGAAGGATTGTTGGAGCTTTGCATACTTGTTAGCATCTTTCAGGATTGACAAAACCTTCTGGTTGTATCACATACAACCTTTCCTCAAGAAAAACGTCGAGGAAACAATGTTTTGACATCCTATATGCAAGATTTCATAAATAATGTTGTAACTGCTAACATAATTCCAACAGACTCTTAGCATCGCTACGAGTGAGAAAGTCTAATCGTAGTCAACTCCTTGAACTTGTCGGAAAACATCTTAACGACAGGTCGAGCTTTCTTAAAGGTGACACTTACCATCATTGTCCGTCTTCCTTTTAAAATCCATCTGCACCCAACAGCCATATGACCATCAAGTAGTTCTTTCAAAGTCTATACTTTGTTTTATACATGGATCCTCTCTCGGATTTTATGGCCTCGAGCCATTCGTCAGAATCCGGGCCCACCATCACTTCTTCATAGCTCGTAGGTTCATTGTTGTCTAACAACATGACTTCCAAGACAGGATTACGTACCACTCTGAAGTAGTACACATCCTTGTCGACCTATGAGGTTTGGTAGTGACTTGATCCAAAATTTCATGATCACTATTGAGGGAGTCCTGGATTGGGGGGTATCCAGACAGCCGGATTATATCCTTTGGCTGGACTGTTAGACTATGAAGATACAAGATTGAAGACTTCGTCTCGTGTACGGGTGGGACTCTACTTGGCATGGAAGTCAAGCTAGGCAATACGGATATGTATATCTCCTTTGTAACCGACCTTGTGTAACCCTAGCCCCCTCCGGTGTCTATATAAACCAGAGGGTTTTAGTCCGTAGAACAACATACAATCATACCATAGGCTAGCTTTTAGGGTTTAGCCTCTCCGATCTCATGGTAGATCGACTCTTGTACTACTCATATTATCAAGAATAATCAAGCAGGACGTAGGGTTTTACCTCCATCGAGAGGGCCTGAACCTGGGTAAAACATCGTGCCCCTCCATCTTGTTACCATCCGCCTTAGACGCACAGTTCGGGACCCCCTACCAGAGATCCGCCGGTTTTGACACCGACATTGGTGCTTTCATTGAGAGTTCCATTGTGGTGTTGCCGTAAGGAAGGATGCCTCGTCTCATTGTTAAAAACAACATTACCGCCGGGGGATCTCTGACTGTCGGCCAAACTATCCGTCTTGGTAGTTTCATAATGACCGCCAGCTCGGCCGCTGAACCGACGATGACCTCTCGGGTCATCAAAAACAGCCTCCACGTCGGCTCGGAATTTGCCGAGCTGATGGATCCAATGGAGCTCTCTTCCATAAACGAGTTCTTGGATCGTATCGCCGCCTTGGGAGTCGCTACAGACTATGATCGGATTGGTATTAAACCCAATCAAAGGGAGATTAACTCTCCACCGGCCACCCATCATATTGCGGTGGTGGAGGAACAATGCGGCGATTCTCCCTCTATCTTGAGGACTAGCTATGTCCGGATTCCTGAGCCCTCCGAGCCAGATACCCATTTACGGGAGGACGTCCCCCAAGCCCTGAACCTAGAATCAGGCAGCGGGCCAGACTTATCGGGCAACACTACAGAATCCGAACTTCCAAGATTGGAAACTCCTCAACCCCTAGGTCTCAGATCGGGTAGGGGCTCAGACTTAAATCCACCCACCCACCCAGACATAAACGATCTTTCCCACATCAAGCAAGAGCCCCATGAAACAATACATCATTATTGGGCCAGATTCCTCCTTGTGATGAACAAGGTTAAAGGACTGTCATGAGGAAGACGCAGTCTCATTTTTCTGCAATAGTTGCACGGACAAGGGAATCCTTAACGCCTTAAGTCACCGTGACATATCACGCTTCGCTGACTTGGCGTCCATAGTACAAAATACTGTGTGATGGAAAGCGCCTGGAAAACCGAAATGAAACTTTGGGATAATCCGGCTCGAAATATACACCCAGTCCGAAGTAAAAGGGTGCACTATCATAAGACACCCGAGTTAGTTACAAAGAAACAAAAACCCTCTACAGGGCATGGAACCGTATTGGAGGGATGGCTTAACGGACCCTGCAAAATTCATAGTACAGCGGATACCATACCAACACACAGCCTTAGAGCATGTTGGATACTCCGGCAGGTGGCCAAAAGTGGTGAGGATCTTCTCATCCCAAATGCCACAGAGCACCATCCCATGGATAACAATATGGTATTAACAGTCTTTGAAACCTTCGCATCAAATAATAGACGCAAGCGAACACTCCGCAGCCTCGCCGAAATCTGCCGCATGGCAGCAATAAATCCATGGAGTGACACGGCTATTACCTTCAATGCCAGTGACGAACCTAAATTCCGAACAGCCCAAGCACCAGCTGCACTGGTCCTCAGTCCAATTGTGGACGGCTTTCGACTCACCAAAGTACTCATGGACGGCGACACTGGATTGAACCACATCTATGAGGAAACTCTTCAAAAATTGGAAATAGACTGGAACTGCATTGAGCAAAGCAGCACAACCTTCAGAGGAATCATCCCCAGTCGGGAAGCACGATGTGATGGAAAAATCACACTAGATGTGGTATTCGGCATGCCAGAGAACTATCGTCCGAAGAAATTACATTCCAAGTGGCCTGGTTCAGTAGTGGATACCATGCCCTTTTAGGATGGGAGGCGTTCACAATCTTCCAAGCCATACCCCATTATGGGTACATGAAGCTCAAAATGCTCGGGCCCAATGGAATCATCACCCTCGCTAGTGATCCAGACACAGCACTCCTCGCCGAAAACAAAACAGCTGCATTGGCCCTCGAGGCATTATCCGAAGCCCTTTCAGCCAAGGAATTAATCGCGCTAGGCTCCACAGTGGACAGGGACGATGTCGGTGTCAAAACTGGCGGATCTCGGGTAGGGGGTCCCGAACTGTGCGTCTAGGCCGGATGGTAACAGGAGGCAGGGGACACGATGTTTTACCCAGGTTCGGGCCCTCTTGATGGAGGTAAAACCCTACGTCATGCTTGATTAATATTGATGATATGGGTAGTACAAGAGTAGATCTTCCACGAGATCAGAGAGGCTAAACCCTAGAAGCTAGCCTATGGTATGATTGTATGTTATGGTTGTTATTGTCCTACGGACTAAAACCCTCCAGTTTATATAGACACCGGAGAGGGTTAGGGTTACACAAGGTCGGTTACAAAGGAGGAGATATCCATATCCGTATTGCCTAGCTTGCCTTCCACGCCAAGTAGAGTCCCATCCGGACACGAGACGAAGTCTTCAATCTTGTATCTTCATAGTCCAACAGTCCGGCCAAAGGATATAGTCCGGCTGTCCGGAGACCCCCTAATCCAGGACTCCCTCAGTAGCCCCCGAACCGGGCTTCAATGACGATGAGTCCGGTGCGCAGTATTGTCTTCGGCATTGCAAGGCGGGTTCCTCTCCAAATTCCGTGTACCTGTTGAAATAGTGTCCGGCCCCTTGTGAATGTTGCACTCCTTGGCTTCCACGCCCCATAATGGCCACTTTACATGTGTCGAGCGAATGTGAAGGGCCAGGGTGTTTTTACATTTACCTCCCTAGCTGTGCGAATGAGCCGCCTATTAAAAAAAATAAGGATTCAGATCCAAATCACACCATCCTCCCTTGGCGAGCCTTCATCGGAGCGCACCCGACAGAGATCTATTCCATCATGGCCGGTCGACGCAGCTCCTCCTCTCACTCCCCTAGCCCCAAGCCTGGAGATTGGGAAGATGTTCTGTCCCACACAGCGAATTAGTGATGCTTCAGACCAAGGGATTTCTTCCCCCAGCGTACATGGTCCCGGTTCGAGCCGTGCTCGCCACCTATGATGGCGGAGAGCAAGCGGAGAGCCTTCCCAATCCCTCCAAGGGAGAGTGGGTATGCCTTGTCCCTCATTTGGTAAGAGGGCTCGGATTTCCAATTCATCCGTTTCTCCGGGGGATCCTGGAGTTCTACGGCCTCCAGTTGCACAACCTTACGCCTGCCTCCATATTGCATATCGCGAGATTCGTAGCCCTTTGCGAGCTTTTTTTAGGCTGTGAGGCTCATTTCACGCCGTGGAAGAAGTTGTTCTGCCTTGTGCCCCGTTCTCAGAAGGGGTCAATATATCAAGTGGGCAGAGCCGAAGTGTGGCGTATTGCCGGGACCGGATATCTGCCGGAACCCCAAAGAGGACATCCGAAGACTGGCCTTCAGAATGGTTTTATATAGAAGACGTCCCCCTCCCGGATCCTATTCGAATTGGCCTTCCTGAGTTCGAGAACGCTCCTTTGAAGAAGTGCCGGAGCTGGCGTCCATGGAGCTCCCTGGAGGAAGATGACAGGGACGTCCTTTACCTGATGAGCCGGATAAGTTTTTTAGCTCGATCTGGATTGACCATGATCGAGGTCATGGCCACATGTATCATGCGGGGGGTGTAGCTGCTTCAGTATAGAGGCCACCCCATGTGGGATTTCAATGGGGAGGATGACGCCGCCCGCTACGGCCGTAAAGGGCCGGGATCGGTTGCTGATCTAATGAAGATCTTATCCACTTTGTACAAGGGATAAGAGGAGGAATTCCTCCATGTCAACCCGCGGGGCGGATTTTCTATGTACAATCCTCCGAGCTGGGTAAGCGGAGACTTTTTCTCGCCCATCCTTTCATTTTCCCATAGTTAAGTATTCAGTCTAGTGATTTCAACGCAGGAGCTGCGCCAGGCTATAAGGGAGATAAACAACACCCCTCCACAACCCGAGGACCCTGGATGATCCCTGGACCCGGCCTCCCAGGAGGATCCAAACATATCTGTGGATCTGATCGATGGGGTATTTTACCAATTGAGCAATGACAATGCTTTGGTGGCCATTACGGCCGATTACCCTAGGCTACTTCCAGCCTCACAGGTAACTGAGACCGAAGTCCCAATACTTTGAAAAGCCTTGCGTGTTTTTGATTACCGTATAGCAACCGTGTTTTGCAGGGGAGGTCCTCGAGACGCAAGGCCGAGCCTGCGGCGACTAGCCAACAAGGGGCCGTGGGGCCAGGTAGGCTGAAAAGACCCGCAGTCCGGATTGAGACACCGGCGCAGCAGTACTACGCACCGTCTTTTATTCCAAGACATTATTCTCGGAGGCATATTAACGCCCATGCTTTCTTTTTAGGAAAAGGAGCGCTCACCGGACTATACCCGGAGAGGCTACTAATCACGTCTCCACCAGCCAGGCTCCAAGGCCGGATTCGGAGGCGAGAACGAATACGCGGCGTGTGTCGGGTGCTCCTCTGACAGAGGATGCAGATAAATTGTCCGCCACCAATTCCGAGGTGGAAAGTGCCATGAACCACAGGTGTCGCCAGACTGTTCTTCGTGATGCTTGTTTCTCCCAAGAGGCATTGGATGCCTACAACTCGGGAGATGCGTACCTCCGTGCCGCTCAAAATGGTCTAGCCAGAGCCACGGAGCAGTATGTAAAAGACATACGGGTGAGAAAATTTGGTAGTTATATATATCAGTAGCCCCTGAGACTTGAAACAGTTAGAATAAATGATTTAAGGATCATTTGTTATGCAGGTTCTTACAGAAAAGAATACCCAACAGTCCCAGGAGCTGGAAGTGTGCAAAGCCCAACTTCAGGCCGCACTGGCCGCAGTAGTGGAGCCCAAAGAGACCCCCTCTGGCAATATATCCTTCGAAGATAAGTATCATATATAATGCGGCGTATATGCGGATCTGACTATAAAGTTGCAGATGTCATTGAAGTAAATCCTGATAAGAAACAGCTCCAACGTCAGCTGAAGGCTGGTGAGAGCGTGCTTACGAGGGTGAGGCAGGAGAAGAATGATCTCCTAGATGCCAACACCAAGCTGGGCGTGGAACTAAAGGATATTCGTGTCCAACCGTCGGACTCCATGAAGGAGAATCGGCGGCTTCGACGCGGCATATTTAGTAAGTGCTTGAATGAACTTTGAAAAATTAATTGGCGAGGAAGTCGATTAACAACATTATGTCTGTAGGTATGCTGACGGGTCGTCCCGCGGAGGAAATGCCCGGGTCTGCGTATGATCTTCTGTCCGAGCTGTCACATCTGTACGAACAAGTTCGGCAGGTGATGCAAGGTGTTGCCCAGGCTGTGTGGCCATCTGTCTCCTTGCCAGAGGGCGTTGCAGAGCTTACGGAGAAGCTCAAGTGAGCACGGCGGCGCCTCCGATTATGGAAGATATCGGCCTGCCGACAGGGTGCCAGAGAGGCCTGGGCCATGGTGAAGACTCGGTCTACCAAGACAGACCCAAATCACATGGCCGAGGTCGGACCTATGGGGCCCGACGGAAAAGAGATCCCCGTTAGCTTAGTTTATGGGCAAGTATAATTAGCCGCAAAGTATTCCCAACAGGATTGTAAGCTAGACCACCTATTGGATGGTATAGAAGAGGAGTTTAGTCAGTCTGCATGACTATGTAATTAAAGTGACATGTATAATGCCTTCTAACCGGATTGTAGATCATTTGTCCTTGCGGACCTTTTCGCTTCAACCTCCGGGCCCGATAGTCCGGAGTGAATCTGAATACCCGCTTAGTTATATAAGAACCGGGGTATGCGTGGAGACCAGGTGTAGGGGTCATTAGTGCTTTATCAGACAAGTGCCCAACTACTTATGTTATATTACATGGGTAGTAAGAAACATCTTCCAGGGAGAATAGTTCCGTTAAGGGTTCCTTTCCCTGGGTAAGCATGCCCGAAAGTGCATGTCCGGACTGCGATAAGAAGCACAGAAAAAGCATCTGGGGGCAGATATGGCTAATAAATAAAAGTCATCTTTTGTTCACCGACCGAATATTCCCTTAAGAACGCTAGCTTTCGGCTTCACCCAGTCTCAACTACACATCCGGCTGACCCGGCAGTAACAATCGCAGAGGTGCTCCCATTATGCCCTAGCCGGATAAACGGGAATGTAGGGCATAAATACAAGAGCCAAGCAACCCATCTTGGCCAAAACTTAAGTCATATCGATGCATATAATGGTGAAAAAAGGTACATGCGGAAGTATAACACATGTGTTGGGCGTGAGGCCCAGGTAAATAATTTAAGCTTCTGTGAAAGAAGCCCCTAGGTATGGAGAGTGCGGCTAGTGCATCTGTAATGTACAAGTGAGGCACAAGGTGACCCTTGAAGGCCTTGAGGAATAACAAGAAAAAGAAAGAAAGGGAAACAAGACAGATGATGCATATGTAGAAAATGGACAAAGGGAGGGGACTAACATAGAGTCCGGTGCTAGGCATAGAATCTTCGGAGCCTGGTTGCGTTCCATGGGTTCGGCTCGAGTCGACTAGTCGATGCATCCCGCAGTCGGTATGCTCCACCAGTCAGAACTTGGTCGATAATGAAGGGACCTTCCCATTTGGGCTCGAGCTTGTTCTTTTTCTTATACAGCAGTCGTAGAACTAGTTCGCCAATGTTATAAGTTTTGGCCCGTACTTCTCTGCTTTGGTATGTGCGAGCCTGTTGCTGGTAAAATGCGGAACGGGCTTTGGCTACGTCGCGCTCTTCCTCCAAGGTGTCCAGACTGTCCTGCCGATCAAGATCGGTTTCTCTTTCTTCGTACATGCGCACTCGAGGTGAGTCATGAATTATGTCACAGGGCAAGACTGCCTGTGCGCCGTACACCATAAAAAATGGTGTATATCCGGTACTACGATTCGGCGTGGTCCATAGCCCCCAGAGTACGGAGTCGAGCTCCTCTACCTAGTGCGTGTTAGACTCTGTTAAGGAACACAATAATCTGGGTTTAATGCCGCTCATTATAAGACCGTTTGCTCGTTCGACTTGACCATTGGTTTGTGGTTGATAGACTGAAGCAAAATCGAGCTTGATGCCCATTTTGCTTCACCAGAGTGTTACCTCGTCGGCCGTGAAGTTCGTGCCATTATCAGTGATGATGCTGTGGGGGACGCCGTAACGGTGTACAACCCCGGATATGAAATCTATCACCGGTCCGGATTCGGCTATTTTAACTGGTTTAGCCTCTATCCATTTGGTGAATTTATCCACCATGACCAATAAGTATTTTTTTTCTTGTGGGTTCCCCCTTTAAGGGGTCCAACCATTTCAAGCCCCCAGACCGCGAAGGGCCATGTAATGGGGATTGTTTGGAGGGCGGTGGGTGGCATGTGGCTTTGATTTGCAAAGAGCTGGCAACCGGCGCAACATTGGACCAAGTCCTGTGCATCTGCCCGGGCCGTTGGCCAATAGAATCCTGTACGAAAGGCCTTGCTTACAAGAGCCCGGGCTGCGGCGTGATGACCGCCGAGTCCGGCGTGAATTTCTGCCAAAAGATTCTGCCCTTCCTCCTCGGAGATGCACCTTTGAAGGACTCCGGTAGTGCTTTTCTTGTACAACTCTCCCTCATGGACCCTGTAGGCTTTGGATCGCCGCACTATGCAGCGTGCCTCATTTTGGTCCTCCGGAAGTTCCTGTCTAGTTTGGTAGGCCAGGAATGGTTCTATCCACGGGGCAATAATGTCCATTATTTCGTGGGCTGAAGGTGTTATTTCAGTGCTGGAGCCTCCGATTGTGTCAGAGAATTCGGTATTGGGTATTTTGGCCGGGTCCGGACTGTTGTTACCGGTGTCCCCTTCCCATGCTACGGATGGCTTGAAGAACCTTTCCAGAAATATGTTGGGAGGGATCGCGTCGCGTTTTGCACTGATGCGGGCAAGGATATCCACCGCCTGATTGTTTTCCCGAGCCACGTGGTGAAATTCGAGTCCCTCGAACCGAGTTGACATTTTGAGGCCTGTATGTTATGTTGAACAGGAGGAGCTTAATGGCCCATTTGGCAATCCGGCCCGTGGCGTCGTGGTTGTTTATAATGTCATTAAGTGGCACTTCCGAGGCTACTGTAATCGAACGCTCTAGAAAGTAGTGTCGCAGCTTCCGGGATGCCATGAATACCACATAGGCTATCTTTTGATAATGTGGGTACCGTGATTTGCATGGAGTGAGGACAGTGGACACATAGTATACCGGCTTTTGAAGAGGGAATTTGTGTCCGTCCGCTTCCCGTTCGACAATGAGCACCGCGCTTACAACTTGATGAGTTGCCGCAATATACAACATCATTGGTTCGCCAATGTTTGGTGCGGCCAGGATCGGGTTGGTTGCCAAAATGGCATTTATTTCTTCCAATCCGGCTGTGGCCGCGTCCGTCCACTCAAAGTGTTCGGTGCGCCGAAGGAGGCGATAAAGGGGTAAAGCCTTTTCTCCCAACCGGGAGATAAAGCGGCTTAGAGCCGCCACGCATCCAGTTAGCTTCTAGATTTGTTTGAGGTCTATTGGGGTAGCCAACTGTGACAACGCTCGGATTTTGGCCGGATTAGCTTTAATACCTCTACTGGAGACAATAAATCCCAGGAGCTTTCCGACTGGTATGCTGAAAATGCATTTTTCCGGATTGAGCTTGATGTCATATGTTCGGAGGTTATCGAATGTGAGCCTCGAGTCGTCTACTAGAGATTCGACATGCTTGTTTTTGACGACCACGTCATCTACGTATGCCTCCACTGTTTTGCCGATCTGGTTTGCCAGACATGTCTGAATCATGCGCTGATATGTTAGGCCGGCGTTTTTGAGCCCGAAGGGCATTGTGTTGAAGCAGAACGGGCCGTATGGTGTGATGAATGTCGTTGCGGCTTGGTCTTGCTCTGCCATTTTAATTTGATGGTAGCCGGAGTATGCGTCGAGGAAACACAATGAATCATGTCCTGCGGTAGCGTCGATGATTTGATCGATGCGGGGGAGGGGGAAGGGATCCTTTGGGCAGGCCTTGTTAAGGTCCTTAAAATCGACGCACCAGCGCCAAGATTTGTCCTTCTATGGTACCATCACCAGGTTCGCTAGCCAGTCCGGATGTTTTATGTCTCTGATGAATCTGGCCTCCAATAGCTTGTCTAGTTCCTCTCCCATGGCTTGTCTCTTAGGTTCGGAGAAACGCCGAAGAGGCTGCTTGACTGGCTTGAATCCTTTTAGGATATTTAGGCTGTGCTCGGCCAGCCTGCGTGGGATTCCTGTCATGTATGAAGGGTGCCAGGCAAAAATGTCCCAGTTCTCGCGTAGGAACTCTCACAGTGCAGCGTCGACATCAGGGTTTGTGCCCCGATGGAAGCTGTTTTATAGGGTCCGTTGGATGGACTTGGAATTTGACTATTTCGTCTGCCTGTTTAAAGGAGGTGGACTTGGATCTTTTATCGAGTATCACGTCATCCCTGTTCACCGTGGAGCGCAATGCAGTTAGTTCCTCGGCCGCTAGGGCTTCGGATAGTGCCTCGAGGGCCAGTGTGGTTGTCTTATTTTCGGCGCAGAGTGCTATGTCCAGATCACTAGAAAGAGTGATGATTCCGTTGGGCCCGGGCATTTTGAGCTTCATGTACCCGTAATGGGGTATGGCTTGGAAGATTGTAAACGCCTCCCGCCCTAATAGAGCGTGGTACCCGCTGCTGAACAGGGCCACTTGGAATGTAATTTCTTCGGACCTGTAATTATTCAGCGTGCCGAATACCACATCTAGTGTGATTTTCCCAGCACAACGTGCTTCCCGACTGGGGATAATTCCTCTAAAGGTTGTGCTACTTTGCTCAATGCGGCTCCAGTCTATTTTCATCTTTTGAAGAGTTTCCTCATAGATGAGGTTTAATCCGCTGCCGCCGTCCATGAGTACCTTGGTGAGTCGAAAGCCGTCCACGATTGGACTGAGGACCAGTGCGGCTGGTGCTCGGGCTGTTTGGAATTTAGGTTCGTCACTAGCATTGAAGGTAATAGCCGTGTCACTCCAAGGATTTATTGCTGGTACGTGGAAGATTTCGGCCATGCTGCGGAGTGTTCGCTTGCGTCTATTATTTGACGCGAAGGTCGCAAAGACCGTTAACACCGTATTGTTGTCCACGGGATGGTGCTCTGTGGTATTTGGGAGGAGTAGATCCTCACCACTTTTGGCCACCTGCCGGAGTATCCAACATGCTCTAAGGCTGTGCGTTGGTATTGCATCCGCTGTACTATGAATTTTGCAGGGTCCGTTGAGCCATCCCTCCAGTACGGTTCCTTGCCCCGTAGAGGGCTTTTGCTTTTTGGTAGTTAAGCCGGGTGTATTGTGATAGTGCACCCTTTTATTTCGGACTAGGTTTGTATTCAGGGCCGAATTATCCCAAAATTTTATTTTGGTTTTCCAGGAGCTTTCCATCACACAGTACTTTCGTACTATGGACACCAAGTTGGCAAAGCGTGTAATTTCGTGGCGACTTATGGCGTTGAGGATTCCCTTGTCCGTGCAATTATTGCAGAAGAATGAAATTGCGTCTTCCTCGCGGCAGCCCTTTATCCTGTTCATGACCAGGAGGAATCTGGCCCAGTAATGGTGTACTATTTCTTCGGGTTCTTGCCTAATTTGGGATAGATCGCTTATGTTTGGGTGGGTGGGTGGAATTGAACCTGAATCCTCAACCAATCTGAGACTCAGGGGCCAAGGAGTTTCTGAACTCGGAAGTTTGGATTCTTGGATGTTTTCCAATAAATCTAGCCCGCTGCCTGACTCTAGGTTCAGGTCTTGAGTGACGTCCTCCCCTCCGTGGGTATCCGGCTTGGAGGGATCAGGAATCCGGACATAGCTAGTCCTTAAGATAGAAGAAGGGTTGCCGCATTGTTCCTCTACCACTGCAACGTGATGGGTGACCTGGGGAGAGTTGATCTCTCTCAGATCGGGTTTAGGCCCAATCTAATCGTAGTCTGTAGCGACTCCCAGGGCGGCGATGCGATCCAAGAGCTCGTTTAGGGAAGAGAGCTCCATTGGATCTAACTGCTCGGCGAGTTCCGAGTTGACGTGAAGATTGCTTTCGATGACCCGAGAAGTCATCGTCAGCGCAACGGCCGAACAGGCGGTCATATGAAAACCACCTAGCCGGAGAGTTTGGCCGATAGCCAAAGCTCCCTTAGCAACAGTGCCGTCTTTAAACACGGGATGAGGAATCCTTCCTGATGGCGACGGCACAGCGGAACTCTCAATGAAAGCACCAATGTCGGTGCCAAAACCGGCGGATCTCGGGTAGGGGGTCCCGAACTGTGGGTCTAGGACGGATGGTAACAGGAGGCAGGGGACACGATGTTTTACCCAGGTTCGGGCCCTCTTGATGGAGGTAAAACCCTACGTCCTGCTTGATTAATATCGATGATATGGGTAATACAAGAGTAGATCTACCACGAGATCAGAGAGGCTAAACCCTAGAAGCTAGCCTATGGTATGATTGTATGTTATGGTTGTTGTTGTCCTACGGACTAAAACCTTCCAGTTTATATAGACACCGGAGAAGGTTAGGGTTACACAAGGTCGGTTACAAAGGTGGAGATATCCGTATCCGCATTGCCTAGCTTGCCTTCCACGCCAAGTAGAGTCCCATCCAGACACGAGACGAAGTCTTCAATCTTGTATCTTCATAGTCCAACAGTCCGGCCAAAGGATATAGTACGGTTGTCCGAAGACCCACTAATCCAGGACTCCCTCAGACGACGTGATACTTGACAAGAGATCCAAGTCCACCTCTTTTAAACCAGCGGATGAAATAGTCAAATTCCAAGTCCATCCAACGGACCCTACAAAAACAGCCTCCATCGGGGCACAGTTAAACCCTGCCATGGATGCCGCGCTATGAAAATTCCTGCGTGAGAATTGGGACATATTCACCTGGCACCCTTCAGACATGCCAGGAATCCCACGCAGGCTGGCCGAGCATAGCCTCAATATCTTGAAGGGATTCAAGCAGGCTCTTCGGCGTTTCTCTGAACCTAAGAGACAAGCTATGGGAGAGGAACTAGCCAAGTTATTGGAGGCCGGATTCATTAGAGAAATAAAACACCCGGACTGGCTAGCAAACCTGGTGATGATACCAAATAAGGACAAATCCTGGCGCCTATGTGTCGATTTCAAGGACCTCAACAAGGCTTTACCAAAGGATCCCTTCCCCCTCCCCCACATTGATCAAATTATCGATGCTACCGCAGGACACGAGTCATTGTGTTTCCTCGACGCATACTCCGGCTACCACCAAATCAAGATGGCGGAGTCCGACCAAGCCGCAACGGCATTTCTCACACCATATGGCCCCTTCTGTTTCAACACAATGCCTTTTGGGCTCAAAAAACGCCGGCGCAACATATCAGCGCATGATTCAGACATGTCTGGAGAAACAGATCGGCAAAACAGTAGAGGCATACATAGATGATGTGGTCGTCAAAACCAAACACGTCGACTCTCTAATAGACGACTTGAGGCTCACATTCGACAACCTCCAAACATACGACATCAAGTCAATCCGAAAAAATGCGTTTTCGGCGTACCAGCCAGAAAGCTCCTGGGCTTCATTGTCTCCAGTAGAGGAATTGAAGCTAATCCGGCCAAAATCCAAGCTCTGTCACAGTTGGCTATCCCAACGGACCTCAAACAAATCTAGAAATTAACTGGATGTGTGGCGGCTCTAAGCCGCTTTATCTCCCGCTTAGGAGAAAAGGCATTACCCCTTTATCGCCTCCTTCGGCGCACCGAACACTTCGAGTGGACGGACGCCGCCACAGCCGGATTGGAAGAAATAAAATCCATACTGGTAACCAACCCAATCCTGGCCGCGCTAAACATCGGCGAACCAATGATGTTGTACATTGCGGCAACTCATCAGGTTGTAAGCGCAGTGCTCGTCGTCAAACGAGAAGCGGATGGACATAAATCCCCTCTTCAAAAGCCGGTATATTATGTATCCACTGTCCTCACTCCATGCAAATCACGGTACCCACATTATCAAAAGATAGCCTATGCGGTATTCATGGCATCCCAGAAGCTGCGACACTACTTTCAAGAGTGTTTGATTACAGTAGCCTCCGAAGTGCCACTTAATGACATTATAAACAACTGCGACGCCACGGGCCAGATTGCCAAATGGGCCATTGAGCTCCTTCCGTTCGACATAACATACAAGCCTCGGTGAGCCATTAAATCGCAAGTATTGGCCGACTTTGTCGCCAAATGGACGGGAGCCGAACTCCCTAAAGAGTACGGCGCATACACCAATTGGATCATGCACTTTGACGGCTGCAAAATGATGGCTGGTCTAGGGGCTGGCGTCGTTCTGATGTCCCCAACCGGAGATACAGTGCAGCATGTACTGCAGATACTGTATACAGACTCCAACAACACAGCCGAATACGAAGCCCTGTTACATGGTCTTCGGATGGGAGTTTCCATGGGCATTCAACGCCTGGAGGTGCGTGGGGATTCGAACCTCGCAATATCCCAAATAATTGGAGACTTCGATGCCAAGGATCCGAAGATGGCGGCCTACCGAAACGTCGTCCTAAAGATGTCAGCTCGGTTCGAGGGGCTCGAATTTCACCATGTGGCTCGGGAAAACAATCAGGCAGCGGATATCCTCGCCCGCATTGGCGCAAAACACGATGCGGTCCCCGCCCCCCCCCCCCAACATCTTATTGGAGAGGTTGTTTAAGCCATCCGTGGTATGGGAAGGGGACACCAGTAACAATAATCAGGACCCGGCCAAAAATGCCCGATACCGAACACTTTGACATAATCGGAGGCTCTGCCACCGAAATAACACCTTCAGCCCACGTCATAATGGTGATCATTGCCCCGTGGACAGAACCATTCTTGGCCTACCTAACTAGGCAGGAACTTCCCAAGGACCAAAATGAGGCACGCTGCATAGTGTGGCGATCTAAAGCCTACAGGGTCCATGAGGGGGAATTGTATAAAAAAGCACTACCGGAGTCCTTCAAAGGTGCATCTCCGAAGAGGAAGGGCGGAAACTTTTGGCAGAAATTCATGCCAGACTCGGTGGCCACCACGCCGCAGCCCAGGCCCTTGTAAGCAAGGCATTCCGTACAGGTTTTTATTGGCTGACGGCCCGCAGATGCACAGGACTTGGTCCAACGCCGCGTCAGTTGCCAGCTTTTTGCAAACCAAAGCCACATGCCACCCACCGCCCTCCAAACAATCCCCATTACCTGGCCCTTCACGGTCTGGGGGCTTGACTTGGTGGGACCCCTTAAAGGGGGAACCCATAGGAAAAAAATACTTACTGGTCATGGTGGATAAATTCACCAAATGGATAGAAGCCAAACCTATTAAAACGGCCAAATCCGGACCGGTGATAGACTTCATATCCGGGGTTGTACACTGTTATGGTGTCCCCCACAGCATCATCACTGACAACGGCATGAACTTCACGGCCGACAAGGTAAAACTCTGGTGTAGCAACATGGGCATCAAGCTCGATTATGCTTCCATCTATCACCCACAAACCAACGGCGAAGTTGAGTGAGCAAATGGTCTTATCATGAGCGGCATTAAACCCAGATTAGTGCGGTCCTTAAAGGAGTCTAACATGCACTGGGTAGAGGAGCTCGACTCCGTACTCTGGGGGCTGCGGACCACGCCGAACCGTACTACCGGATATTGATACGTCCATTTTGCATCATGCTTTTATATCGATATTGATCGCATTACGGACTGTTATTTCACTTTATATCACAATACTTATGGCTATTCTTTCTTATTTTACAAGGTTTACATAAGGAGGGAGAATGCCGGCAGCTGGAATTCTTGGCTGGAAGAGGAGCAAATATTAGAGACCTATTCTACGCAACTCCAAAAGTCCTGAAACTCCACGGAATGTCTTAAAAGAAATAAAGAAAAATCCACGCCATAGATGAAGGCCAGGGGGCCCACACCCTTCTCACGAGGGTGCCCCCCCTAGGGCGTGCCCCCCTACCTCGTGGGCCCCCTGGTGGCTCTCTGATGCCCATCTTCTCCTATATGAGGTCTTTCGATGAGAAAAAAATAAGGAGGAACTTTTCGGGACGAGACTCCGCCGCCACGAGGTGGAACCTTGGCGGATCCAATCTAGAGATCCGGCAGAGCTGTTCTGCCGAGGATACTTCCCTCCCGGAGGGGGAAATCATCACCATCGTCATCCCCAACGCTCCTCTCATCGGGAGAGGGCAATCTCCATCAACATCTTCACTAGCACCATCACATCTCCAAACCCTAGTTCATCTCTTGTATCCAATTCTTGTCTCAAAGTCCGGGATTGGTGCTAGTAGGTTGCTAGTAGTGTTGATTACTCCTTGTAGTTGATGCTAGTTGGTTTAATTGGTGGAAGATCATATGTTCAGATCCTATATGCATATTATTACCCCTCTGATTATGAACATGAATATGCTTTGTGAGTAATTACATTCGTTCCTGAGGACAAGGGAGAAGTCTTGCTATGAGTAGTCATGTGAATTTGGTATTCGTTGATATTTTGATAAGATGTATGTTGTCTAGCCTCTAGTGGTGTTATGTGAACGTCGACTACATAACACTTCACCATTATTTGGGCCTAGAGGAAGGCATTGGGAAGTAATAAGTAGATGATGGGTTGCTAGAGTGACAGAAGCTTAAACCCTAGTTTATGTGTTGCTTCATAAGGGGCTGATTTGGATCCACATGTTTCATGCTATGGTTAGGTTTACCTTAATACTTTTGTTGTAGTTGCGGGTGCTTGCAATAGAGGTTAATCATAAGTGGGATGCTTGTTCAAGTAAGAACAACACCCAAGCACCGGTCCACCCACATATCAAATTATCAAAGTATCGAACGTGAATCATATGAACGTGATGAAAACTAGTTTGACGATATTCCCATGTGTCCTCGGGAGTGCTTTTCCTATTATAAGAGTTTGTTCCGGCTTGTCCTTTCCTAGAAAAAGGATTGGGCCACCTTGCTGCACTTTATTTACTTTTGTTACTTGCTGCTCGTTACAATTTATCCTATCACAAAACTATCTGTTACCACTTATTTCAGTACTTGCAGAGAATACCATGCTGAAAACCGCTTATCATTTCCTTCTGCTCCTCGTTGGGTTCGACACTCTTAATTATCGAAAGGACTATGATAGATCCCCTATACTTGTGGGCCATCAAGACTCTTTTCTGGTGCCGTTTCCGGGGAGTGTAGCGCCATTGGTAGGTGGAATTTGGTAAGGAAAAATTTATATAGTGTGCTGACATTTAGTGTCACTTGTTACTATGGAAAGTAATTCTCTAAGGGGCTTGTTCGGGGTATCTTCACCCCATCCGGTGGAGCAAAGAGTTGCTCCTCAACCTACTGTACCTATTGAAAATGAAATTCCTTATGAGTATCCTTCGGGTATGATAGAAAAACTGCTAGCTGATCCTTTTACAGGAGATGGAACAAAGCATCCTGATGAGCACTTAATATATGTGGATGAAGTTTGTGGATTATTTAAGCTTGCAGGTATACCCGATGATGTTGCTAAGAAGACGGTCTTCCCTTTTTCTTTGAAGGGAGACGCATTGGTATGGTATAGGCAATGTGATGATATGAGATCATGGGACTATAAAAGATTGAAGCTGGAATTTCATCAAAAGTATTACCCTATGTATCTTGTTCATCGTGATCGCAATTATATATATAATTCCTGGCCTCGCGAAGGAGAAAGCATCGCTCAAGCATGGGGGAGGCTTAAATCAATGTTATATTCATGCCCCAATCAAGAGCTCCCGAGAGAAATAATTATGCAAAGTTTTTATGCTCGGCTTTCTGAAAACAATCACACCATGCTCGATACTTCTTATGCTGGCTCTTTTATGATGAAGACTATTGAATTCAGATGGAATTTATTGGATAGAATTAAATGCAACTCTAAAGATTGGGACCTCGACGAAGGTAAGGAGTCAGGTATGACACCTAAGTTTTCTTGTGTTAAATCTTTTATGGATACCGATATTTTCCATAGGTTTAGCACTAATTATGGACTTAACTCTGAGATAGTAGCTTCTTTCTGTGAATCCTTTCTACTTATGTTGATCTCCCTAAGGAGAAGTGGTTTAAATATCATCCTCCCATAGAAGTAAAAGTAGCTGCACCTATTAAAGTTGAAGAAAAGACTATCACTTATAATGATCCTATTGTTCCTACTTCTTATATTGAGAAACCACCTTTCCCTATTAGAATAAAGGATCATGCTAAAGCTTAAATTGTTGTTCATAAAAGCAATATTAGAACTTATACACCTCCTGAGCAAGTTAAAGTAGAACATAATATTGCTATTGTTAAAGATCTCTTGTATGATAATATTGATGGGCATGTTATTCAGTTTGAAGGTGAAACTGCTAGAATTGCTAAGCCTTGTGCTAAAGATAAACATAGACCTGTGGTAGGCATGCCTGTAATTTCTGTTAAAATAGGAGATCATTGTTATCATGGCTTATGTGATATGGGTGCTAGTGCTAGTGTTATACCGCATACTTTATATGAAGAAATTAAGAATGAAATTGCACCTGCTGAGTTAGAAGATATTGATGTCACAATTAAACTTGCCAATAGAGATACTATTTCAGCAACGGGAATTGTTAGAGATGTTGAAGTCTTGTGTGGGAAAGCTAAATATCCTACTGATTTTCTTGTTCTTGGTTCCCCACAAGATAGCTTTTGTCCCATTATATTTGGTAGACCCTTCTTAAATACTGTCAATGCTACCATAGATTGCACAAAGAATGTTGTTACAGTTGGCTTGGATGATATGGTTCATGAGTTTAATTTCTCTAAATTTAGTAAACAACATCGTGAGGAAGAATTACCTAGTAAGGATGAAATTATTGGTCTTGCTTCTATTGCCGTACCTCCAAGTGATCCTTTAGAACACTATTTGATAGACCATGAAAATGATATGTTCATGAATGAAAGAACGGAAATAGATGAAGTATTCTTTAAACAGGAACCTATTCTGAAACACAATTTGCCTGTTGGAATCCTAGGGGACCCTCCTCCGCCTAAGGGTAACCTCGTGTTTGCGCTTAAAACTTTGCCTGATAATCTTAAATATACTTATCTTGATGAAAAGAAGATATATCATGTTATTAGTAGTGCTAACCTTTCAGAGCATGAAGAAGAAAGATTATTGAAAACTCTGAAGAAGCATCGTGCTGCTATTGGATATACTCTTGACGATCTTAAGGGCATTAGTCCCACTCTATGTCAACATAAAATAAATTTGGAAGCAGATGCCAAACCAGTTCGTGATCCTCAACGACGTTTGAATCCTAAAATGAAAGAAGTGGTAAGAAAAGAAATACTAAAGCTTTTGGAGGCAGGTATAATCTATCCCGTTGCTGATAGTGAGTGGGTAAGTCCTGTCCATTGTGTCCCTAAGAAGGGAGGTATTACTGTTGTTCCTAATGATAAAGATGAATTGATTCCACAAAGAATTATCACAGGTTATAGGATGGTAATTGATTTTCGGAAATTAAATAAAGCTACTAAGAAAGATCATTACCCCTTACCTTTTATTGATCAAATGCTAGAAAGATTATGCGAACATACACACTATTGCTTTCTAGATGGTTATTCTGGTTTCTCTCAAATACCTGTGTCAGCTAAAGATCAATCAAAGAATACTTTTACATGCCCTTTTGGTACTTTTGCTTATAAACATATGGATTTTGGTTTATGTAATTCACCTGCTACCTTTGAAAGATGCATGATGGCAATATTCTCTGACTTTTGTGAAAAGATTTGTGATGTTTTCATGGACGACTTTTCCGTCTATGGTTCCTCTTTTGATGATTGCTTGAGAAATCTTGATCGAGTTTTGCAGAGATGTGAAGAAACTAATCTTGTATTGAATTGGGAAAAGTGCCACTTTATGGTTAATGAAGGTATTGTTTTGGGGCACAAAGTTTCTGAAAGAGGTATTGAAGTTGATAAAGCCAAGGTTGATGCTATTGAAAAGATGCCATGTCCCAAGGACATCAAAGGTATAAGAAGTTTCCTTGGTCACGCCGGATTTTACAGGAGGTTCAATAAGGACTTCTCAAAAATTTCTCGGTCTCTGACTAATTTATTGCAAAAAGATATACCATTTGTCTTTAATGATGATTGAAATACTTAAGAAAGCATTAGTCTCTACACCTATTGTTCAGCCACCTGATTGGAATTTACCCTTTGAAATTATGTGTGATGCTAGTGATTAGCCTGTAGGTGTTGTTCTATGGCAAAGAGTTGATAAGAAATTAAATTTTATCCATTATGCTAGTAAGACCCTAGACAATGCTCAAAGAAATTATGCTACTACTGAAAAGGAACTTTTAGCAGTTGTATTTGCTTGTGATAAGTTCAGATCTTATATTGTTGATTCTAAAGTAACTATTCACAATGATCATGTTGCTATTAAATATCTTATGGAAAATAAAGATGCTAAACCTAGACTTATTAGATGGGTTCTCTTGCTACAAGAATTTGATTTGAATATTGTTGATAGAAAGGGAGTTGAGAACCCGGTTGCAAACAACTTATCTAGGTTAGAAAATATTCTTGATGACCCACTACCTATTAATGATGACTTTCCTAATGAACAATTAAATGTTATAAGTACTTCTCGTAGTACTCCATGGTATGCTGATTATGCTAACTATATTGTTGCTAAGTTTATACCACCTAGCTTCACATACCAACAAAAGAAAAAGTTTTTCTACTCCCACCATTCCAAAATATAGTGCGCCCGCGCTTCCCGAGGTCCAACTTTGACCATAAATTAAACCTACGAGACCAACTGCGGCGGGAGAAAAAAATATATAATTGAAATCTTCTTTTGAATATGAATTCACTGATATAATTTTTGCTCCCGCCGCAATCGGTCTTGGTAGTTAAATTTATGGTCAAAGTTGGAGCACGTGGATAGAGGAAGCACTACATTGTGGAATGGAGGGAGTATGATTTAAGACATTACTTTTGGGATGACCCACATCTTTATAAGGAAGGAGTAGATGGTGTTATTAGATGTTGTGTACCTGAGCATGAACAGGAACAGATCCTACGCAACTGTCATTCCGAGTCTTATGGAGGACACCACGCTGGAGATAGAACTGCACATAAGGTATTGCAATCTGGTTTTTATTGGCCTACTCTCTTCAAGGATGCCCGTAAGTTTGTCTTGTCTTGCGATGAATGTCAAAGAATTGGTAATATTAGTAGACGTCAGGAAATGCCTATGAATTATTCACTTGTTATTGAACCGTTTAATGTTTGGGGCTTTGATTATATGGGACCTTTTCCTGCCTCTAATGGGTACACACATATTCTAGTTGCTGTTGATTACGTTACTAAGTGGGTAGAAGCTATTCCAACTAGTAGTGCTGATCATAACACTTCTATTAAAATGCTTAAGGAAGTTATTTTTCCGAGGTTTGGAGTCCCTAGATATTTAATGACTGATGGTGGTTCACACTTTATTCATGGTGCCTTCGGTAAAATGCTTGCTAACTATGATGTTAATCATAGAATTGCATCTCCTTATCACCCACAGTCAGTGGTCAAGTAGAATTGAGCAATAGAGAGCTCAAATTAATTTTGCGAAAGACTGTTAATAGGTCTAGAAAGAATTGGTCTAAGAAACTTGATGATGCATTATGGGCTTATAGAACTGCATATAAAAATCCTATGGGTATGTCTCCGTATAAAATGGTTTAAGGAAAAGCATGTCACTTACCTCTCGAACTAGAACATAAGGCATATTGGGCTATTAAAGAGCTCAACTATGATTTTAAACTTGCCGGTGAGAAGGGGTTATTTGATATTAGATCACTTGATGATGGAGAACCCAAGCTTATGAAAATGCCAAGTTGTTTAAGGAAAAAGTTAAAAGATGGCATGACAAAAGGATACAAAAGCGTGAGTTTAATGTAGGTGATTATGTATTGCTATACAACTCTCGTTTAAGATTTTTTGCAGGAAAACTTCTCTCTAAATGGGAAGGCCCCTACGTCATCGAAGAGGTCTATCATTCCGGTGCCATAAAAATCAACAACTTCGAGGGCACAAATCCGAAGCTGGTAAATGGTCAAAGAATTAAACATTATATCTCAGGTAATCCCATAAATGTTGAAACCAATATTATTGAAGCCATAACCCCGGAGGAATACATAAGGGACACTTTACGGAATGTTTCATACTCCGAAAAGGAATAGGTATGTGGTATGGTAAGTAAACTGACTCCAAAACAATTTTTAAGGCAATATTTCTCCGTTTTGGAATATTTAGAAAAATAGAAAAATAAGTAGCAGTCCGGGAAGGACACGAGGGCCCCACGAGGGTGGTGGGCGCGCCCCCTACCTCGTGATCGCCTCGTGTGCCCTCCGGACTCCATTTTCTTGCACGTTACGTATTTTGGTCGGTAAAAATTCATTATATATTCTCCCGAAGGTTTTGACTCCCATATCACACAAACCTCCTCTGTTCTTGTTTCGAGCTGTTTTCTGTCAGGGTTTTCCAGGATAGGCATCATGTCATCTCCCTCCTCCAACAATGGTGACAATGATGCTTGGCAAATGAAGATAGATCTAAAGAGGGAAGAACCCACGAGGGTCAACAAGGATGAAAGGATCAAGAAGGCCACGGAGGATCAAGCTCCCGCAGCAAAAGACACCCTCCAACTTGATCATAATCTTCTCACCCCAACTGAGATTGAAGCTTTCAAGATGATTGAGTTAGCTCGTATACAAAACAAGTATCTCACACAAGAAAATATTTTGTTGAAGGAGCATATTGTTGCACTCAAGGGCATTATTCACAAGCTGGAGGACCTCTTATGCTCGATGTGCGATTATCCGTCACCGTCACCTTCTTCACCAACCAAGGAGATATAATCACATGGGTATGGGCACTCCCCTTGGCAACTACCAAGCTTGGGGGAGGTGCCCCGGTATCGTATCACAATCACAACCCCTATCTTTACCGTTTTTCTTAGTTCGATCCTATTAGTAGTATCTTGATCTAGTAAAATAAAGGTTATGGCATGATCTAGTTTTGAGTTTTGCTTTATGATCCCTCTATGTAATCGAGTCCGTGAGCTATATATAATAAAGATTAGTGTTGAGTCAAGGGCTTGATTATTTTGCCATGATCTTGGGTGAATAAAAGAAAAGAGAAAAAGAATAAAAAGAAACCAAGAGTTCATATTGATCTTATTGAGAGTAATGAGTTCACATAGAAAGAGTATGATGATTAAAAGTTGTTGGGAGCTAGCAGACATAGCTTTGGTCATTGTTGCAATTAATAGGAAGTAATAAGGAAAGAGAGGTTTTCACATATAGATATATTATCATTGACATCTTTTATGATTGGGAGCACTCATTAAAATATGACATGCTAAAGAGTTGATGTTGGACAAGGAAGACAACGTAATGAGTTATGTCTTTCTTATATCTGAGATAAAGTATGTTGTCATGGTTCCTCTAACTTGTTGAGCTTGACTTTCCTCCTCATGCTAGCCAAATTCTCAACACCAAGTAGAAATACTACTTGTGCTTCCAAATATCCCTAAACCAGTTTTGCCATGAGAGTCCACCATATCTACCTATGGATTGAGTAAGATCCTTCAAGTAAGTTGTCATTGGTGCAAAGCAATAAAAATTGCTCTAAATATGTATGATTGATTGGTGTGGGAGAAATAAGCTTTATACGATCTTGTGATGTGGAAGTAATAAAAGCAACGGACTGCATAATAAAGGTTCATATCACAAGTGGAAATATAAAGTGGCGTTCTTTCGCATTGAGATTTTATATATCCAATCATAAAAGCGCATGGCAACCTCTGCTTCCCTCTGCGAAGGGCATATCCTTTATTATTATCTTCTACCTTATGCAAGAGTCATGGTGATCTTCACCTTTCCTTTTTCATTTTATCCTTTGGCAAGCTCAGCATGTTGGAAAGAACATGATATATATATCTAATTGGATGTAGGGGAGCATGAACCATTATTGTTGACATTACCCTTGAGGTAAAAGGTTGTGGGGCAAAACTATAAGCCCCTATCTTTCTCTGTGTCCAATTAAAACTCTGTAACCACAAGTATCGCGTGAGTGTTAGCAATTATGGAGGACTAAATGATAGTTGAGTATGTGGACTTGCTTTTTAGCTCTGACATAGACTCTTTCCGATGTTATGATAAATTGCAATTGCTTCAGTGACTGAGATTATAGTTTGTTGGAACCCAATAAGGTTTATGATTTATACTTTTGCATTGTGAATAGATCATCACTTGAACATAAGTAATCATATGACAAAACCTATATATGTTGCTGTTATAAGAATAATCATGATGCCTTCATGTCCGTATTTTATTTTTATCAACGCCTCTACCACTAAACATGAGGACATATTTATTGTTATCGGCTTTTCGCTTGAGGACAAGCGAGGTCTAAGCTTGGGGAGTTGATACGTCCATTTTGCATCATGCTTTTATATCGATATTTATCCCATTATGGACTATTATTTCACTTTATATCACAATACTTATGGCTATTCTCTCTTATTTTACAAGGTTTACATAAGGAGGGAGTATGCCGGCAGCTGGAATTCTGGGCTTGAAGAGGAGCAAATATTAGAGACCTATTCTACGCAACTCCGAAAGTCCTGAAACTCCACGGAACATCTTAAAAGAAATAAACAAAAATCCACGCCAAAGATGAAGGCCAGGGGGCCCACACCCTTCTCACGAGGGTGGGGGGCGCCCCCCTAGGGCGCGCCCCCTACCTCGTGGGCCCCCTGGTGGCTCTCCAATGCCCATCTTCTCCTATATGAGGTCTTTCGATGAGAAAAAAATAAGGAGGAACTTTTCGGGACGAGACTCCCCCGCCACGAGGTGGAACCTTGGCGGATCCAATCTAGAGCTCCGGCAGAGCTGTTCTGCCGAGGATACTTCCCTCCCGGAGGGGGAAATCATCACCATCGTCATCCCCAACGCTCCTCTCATCGGGAGAGGGCAATCTCCATCAACATCTTCACTAGCACCATCACATCTCCAAACCCTAGTTCATCTCTTGTATCCAATTCTTGTCTCAAAGTCCGGGATTGGTGCTAGTAGGTTGCTAGTAGTGTTGATTACTCCTTGTAGTTGATGCTAGTTGGTTTAATTGGTGGAAGATCATATGTTCAGATCCTATATGCATATTATTACCCCTCTGATTATGAACATGAATATGCTTTGTGAGTAATTACATTCGTTCCTGAGGACAAGGGAGAAGTCTTGCTATGAGTAGTCATGTGAATTTGGTATTCGTTGATATTTTGATAAGATGTATGTTGTCTAGCCTCTAGTGGTGTTATGTGAACGTCGACTACATAACACTTCACCATTATTTGGGCCTAGAGGAAGGCATTGGGAAGTAATAAGTAGATGATGGGTTGCTAGAGTGACAGAAGCTTAAACCCTAGTTTATGCGTTGCTTCGTAATGGGCTGATTTGGATCCACATGTTTCATGCTATGGTTAGGTTTAACTTAATACTTTTGTTGTAGTTGCGGGTGCTTGCAATAGAGGTTAATCATAAGTGGGATGCTTGTTTAAGTAAGAACAACACCCAAGCACCGGTCCACCCACATATCAAATTATCAAAGTATCGAACGTGAATCATATGAACGTGATGAAAACTAGCTTGACGATATTCCCATGTGTCCTCGGGAGTGCTTTTCCTATTATAAGAGTTTGTTCCGGCTTGTCCTTTCCTAGAAAAAGGATTGGGCCACCTTGCTGCACTTTATTTACTTTTGTTACTTGCTGCTCGTTACAATTATCCTATCACAAAACTATCTGTTACCACTTATTTCAGTACTTGTAGAGAATACCTTGCTGAAAACCGCTTATCATTTCCTTCTCCTCCTCGTTGGGTTTGGCACTCTTACTTATTGAAAGGACTACGATAGATCCCCTATACTTGTGGGTCATCAGATATACACCCTTCTTTATGGTGTGCGGCGCAGAGGCAGTTCTGCCCTGCGACATAATTCATGACTCACCTCGAGTACGCATGTATGAAGAAAGAGAAGCCGAGCTCGATCGGTAGGACAGGCTAGACACCCTAGAGGAGGAGCGCGACGTGGCAAAATCCCTTTCCGCATTTTATCAGCAACAAGCTCGTAGATACCAAAGCAGAGAAGTACGAGCCAAAACTTATAATGTTGGCGAGTTAGTTCTACGCCTGCCGGAGAAGAAAAAGACCAAGCTCGAGCCCAAATGGGAAGGTCCCTTCATTATTGTCCAAGTTCTGACCGGTGGAGCGTATCGTCTGCGGGATGCATCAAATAATCGACTTGAGCCAAACCCATGGAACGCACCCAGGCTCCGAAGATTCTACGCCTAGCGCCGGGCTCTATGTTCATCTCCTTCCTCTGTCCATTTTTTGCATATACATTATCTGTCTTCTTTCTCTCTTTCTTTCTTTTATTCTTTCTCAAGGCCTTCAAGGGCCAACTTGTGCCTCGCTTGCACACTATAGACGCGCTATCCGCGCTCAGTATACTTGGGGGCTTCTTACACAGAAGCTTAATTATCTATCTGGGTTTCATGCCTCGCACATGTGTTATTCTTCCGCATGTACCTTTTCTTCGCCACTATATGCATCGATATGACTTAAGTTTTGGCCAAGCTGGGTTGCCTGGCTCTTGTATTTATGCCCTACGTTCCCGTTAATTCGGCTACGGCATAAGGGGAGCACCTCTGCGATTGTTACTGCCCGGTCAGCCGGATGTGTACCTCAGTCTGGGTGAAGCCGAAAGCTAGCGTTCTTAAGTGAATATTCGGTCGGTGAACCAAAGATGATTTTTATTTACTTTCCATATATGCCCCCAGATGTTTTTTCCTGCGGCTCCGCTCGCAGTCCGGACATGCACTTTAGGGCATGTGTACCCAGGGAAAGGGACCCCTAACGGAACTATTCTCCGTGGAAGATGTTTCTTACTACCCATGTAATATAACATAACTAGTTGGGTACTTGTCTGTTCAAGCACTAATGACCCCTACGCCTGGTTTCCACGCATACCCCGGTTCTTATATAACTGAGCGGGTATTCGGACACACTCCGGACTATCGGGTCCCGAGGTTGAAGCGAAAAGGTCCGCCATGACAAATGATTTACAATCCGGCTAGAAGGCATTATACATGTCACTTTAATTACATAGTCATGTAGACTGACTAAATTCCTCTTCTATACCATCCAGCAGCCGGTCTAGCCTACAATCCTGTTGGAATACTTTGCGGCTAATTCTACTTGCCCATAGACTAAGATAACGGGGATCTCGGCCATGTGGTTTGGGTCAGACTTGGTATACCGCGTCTTCATCATGGCCCAGGCTTCCCTGGCACCTTGATGGCAGGCCGATATCTTCCATAATCGGAAGCGCCGCCGTGCTCCCTTGAGCTTCTCCGCAAGCTCTCCAATGCCTTCTGGCAGGGAGACTGATGGCCACAAGGCCTGGGCAATACCTTGCATCACCTGCCGAACTTGTTCGTGCAGTTGTGAGAGCTCGGATAAAAGATCACCCGCAGACCCGGGCATCTCCTCCGCGGGACGACCCGTCAGGATACCTGCGGACATAACTATGTTAGCGACTCCTCCGCCGTCCCCTTTTTAAGGGTTCGTTCAAGCACTTACTGAAAATGCCGCGTCGAAGCCGCTTATTCTCCTTCTCGGAGTCCGCAAGCTGGGCTTGAACATCTTTCAGTTCCACGCCTAGCTTGGTATTGGCGTCTTGGAGATTGTTTTTCTCCCGCCTGACCTCAGTCAGCACGCGTTCGCCAGCCTTTAGCTATCGTACGGCATGCTGGTCCTCCGGATTCATCTGCAATATCTATTGTTAGATCTGCAGTCACGCCGCATGCTATATGGTACCTATCATTCTTTCAAACAAATGTTACCAGCTAGGGACTTTTTAGCTTCCTTCAATGCGGCAACGGCGGCCCAAAGTTGGGTCTTGCATTCCTCCAGCTCCTGTGACAGTCGAGTATTCTTCTCTGTAAGAACCTGCACAATAGATGATCCTTAAATCAGTTCTGTTAACCGTTTCAAGTCCCAGGGGCTACTGATACAAATAATCGTCAGATTTGCTTACCCGTACATCCCTTACATACTGGTCCGTGGCTCTGGCTAGACCATTTTGAGCACCACGGAGGTACGCGTCTCCAGAATTGAAGGCATCAAATGCCTCTCGGGAGAAGCAAGTGTCACAGAGTACGACTCGGCGACGCCTATGATTCATGGCGCTCTCCACTTCTGAATTTGTAGTGGATAGTCTATCTGCATCCTCTGTAGGAGGAGTATCCGGCGTTCGCCCCATGTCGGCTTCCGCCTCTATGTCCGGTCCTGGAGCCCGACTGGTGGAAGCATGATCGGCAGCCTCACCGGACATATTCCGGCAAGCGTTTTGTCTGTTAAAGAAACATGGACGTCATTGCATTTTGAGAAAGATGACAACCACGGAGTGGGGTTTTTGTCATACCTCTGCGCCAGTGTCTCCGTCCTGACCGCCTTCCTTTTTGGCCTGCCCGGCCTCGGTGCCTCTTGTTGGCGAGTTGCTGCGGGTTCGGCGCGGCATCCCGAAGGCCTTCCCTGTAAAACACCATATGTATATGGTAGGTGAAGTGTCTAAAAGGGGATCCGAGTTTTTGGAGTTGGGATTTTTGGTTTTTCTTACATGCGATGCAGGAAGCAGTCTGGGATAGTCGACCGTAATGGCCACCATGGCGTCATCACAGCTTAATTGATAGAATTGTCGATATATCAGCTCCACGAATATGTCCGGATCTTCTTCGAGTCCGGGACCGAGGGCCCGGTCAGGGTCCTCTGGTTGTGGGGATGGGCTGTTGACCTCCCTTATGGCTTTTCACGGTTCCTGCCGCACAATGGCAAGGTGAATACCTACGACAAAGAATGCGGGAAGAATGGGAGTAGGGAGATATAACTCACCCAGCTTGGAGGGTTGTACATGGAGAATCCATCCCGTGGCTTGATGCGGACGAACTCCTCTTCCTCTCCCTTGAACAACTCGGACAGAATTTTTGCTAAAGCGGTAGCATTGTCCGGACCCTTACGCCCGCGACGGGTGGCATCATCTTCCCCATTAAAACACCATAGGGGGTGCCCTCGATATTGAAGTGGATGCACTCCCCGCATTATGCATATTGACATAACCTCGATTACTGTCAATCCTGATTGAGCCAACGCCTTAATCTGGTTCATCAGATAAAGGACTTCTCCATTGTCTTCCTCCTGGGGGCTCCATGGGTGCCAACTTCGGCGTTTCTTCAGAGGAGCATTGTTGAACTCAGGAAGACCCCGCCGAACTGGGTCCGGAAGGGGGACGTCCTCCTTGTAAAACCATTCCGAAGGCCAGTCTTCAGACGTCTTCTTTGGAGTACCGGACAGGTATCTGGTTTTGGCGATGCGCCATATTTCGGCTCCGCCCACTTGATAGAGTGACCCCTTTTGTGTGCGGGGGACGAGGCAAAATAACCTTTTCCACAGCTCGAAGTGAGCCTCGCAGCCCAGGAATAACTTGCAGAGGGCAACATAGCCAGTGATGTGTAATATGGAAGCAGGGGTGAAATTATGCAGTTGGAGGCCGTAAAACTCCAGGAGCCCGCGGAGGAACGGATGAATTGGACATCTGAGTCCCCTTAATAAATAAGGAAAAAGGCATACCCGCTCCCCCGTAGAGGGGCTGGGGAAGCTCTCCGCTTGCTCCCCGCCATTGTAGGTGGCGAGCCCAGCTCGGACGGGAACCATATATGCTGGAGGGAGGAATCCCTTAGTCTGCAGTTCGACTAATCGACTGTGTGGGACTGAACACCTCTCCCAATCACCGGCTTAGGGCTACGGGGGCGGGAGGAGGAGCTGCGGAGGTCGGCCATGTTGGAGTGGATTTTTCCGAAGCACGCTCCGATGGATTCTCGCTGGGGGAGGATGATATGGATTGGATCCAAGAATCCTCATCCCTTTAATAGACAATTTATTTATCTGGCTAGGGGCGAATGTAAAAATGCCCTGGCGCCTTGTATTCATTCGACGCGTGGAAGATAGCCCTTATTGGGCACAGAAGCCAAGAGGTCCAACATTTATGGGGTTGGACACTGCTTAACAAACGTTTGAAATTTGGAGAAGAACCCGCCTTGCAATGCCGAGGACAATACTGCGCGGCGGACTCATCGTCATTGAAGCCTGGTTCAGGGGCTGCTGAGGGAGTCCTGGATTAGGGGCTAAACGGACAGCCGGATTATATCCTTTGGCCGGACTGTTGGACTATGAAGATACAAGATTGAAGACTTCGTCCCGTGTCCGGATGGGACTCTACTTGGCGTGGAAGGCAAGCTAGGCAATACGGATATGTATATCTCCTTCTTTGTAACCGACCTTGTGTAACCCTAGCCCCTCTGGTGTCTATATAAACCAGAGGGTTTTAGTCCGTAGGACAACATACAATCATACCATAGTCTAGCTTTTAGGGTTTAGCCTCTCCGATCTCGTGGTAGATCGACTCTTGTACTACTCATATTATCAAGAATAATCAAGCAGGACGTAGGGTTTTACCTCCATCAAGAGGGCCCGAACATGGGTAAAACATCATGTCCCCTGCCTCCTATTACCATCCGCCTTAGACGCATAGTTTGGGACCCCCTACCCGAGATCCGCCGGTTTTGACACCGACAACTATCATAAGCTTCCACTTCAATTGTGTAGGTGCCACAGGAACAACTTCCTGTGCCCTAATACAAACTAGTTGAAGTGACGGTTCAATAACCTTATCAAGTCTCCATCATCCTCCCACTCAATTCTTTCGAGAGAAACTTTTCCTCGAGAAAGGACCCGTTTCTAGAAACAATCACTTTTGCTGCCGGATCTAAAATAGGAGGTATACCCAACTGTTTTAGGTATTCTATGAAGATGCATTTATTCGCTTTGGGTTCGAGCTTATCAGCCTGAAATTTTTTCACATAAGCGTCGCGGCCCCAACCTTTTTAAGAAACGACGGCTTAGGTTTTTCTAAACCATAGTTCATACAGCTCCGTCTTAACGGAATTGTGTGGTGCCCTATTTAAAGTGAATGCGGTTGTCTCTAACGCCTAACCCATAAACAATAGTGGTAATTAGATAAGAGACATCATGGTATGCACCATATCCAATAGGGTGCAGTTATGATCTTTGGACACACCATGACGCTATGGTGTTCCAGGCGGTATTAGTTGTGAAACAATTTCCACAATGTCTTAATTGTGTGCCAAACTCGTAACTCAGATATTCATCTCTATGATCATATCATAGACATTTTATCCTCTTGTCACGATGATATTCAACTTCACTCTGAAATTACTTAAACCTTTCAATAATTCAGACTTGTGTTTCATCAAGTAAATATACTCAGCATCTACTCAAATCATCTGTGAAGTAAGAAGATAACGATATCCACTGCATGCCTCCGCACTCATTGGACTGCACACATCAAAATGTATTACTTCCAACAAGTTGCTTTCTTGTTCCATCTTACTGAAAACGAGGCCTTTCAGTCATCTTGCCCATGTGGTATGATTTGCATGTCTCAAGTGATTCAAAATTAAGTGAGTCCAAACGATCCATCTGTATGGAGTTTCTTCATGCATATCTACCAATTGACATGGTTCGCATGTCTCAATCTTTTCAAAAACGAGTGAGTCCAAAGATCCATGAACATGGAGCTTCTTCATGCGTTTTATACCAAACATGACTCAAATGACAATGCCACAAGTATGTGGTACTATAATTACTATCTTATATCTTTTGGTATGAACATGTGTATCACTACGATCGAGATTCAATAAACCATTCATTTTAGGTGCAAGACCATTGAAGGTATTATTCAAATAAACAGAGTAACCATTATTCTCCTTAAATGAATAACCATATGGCGATAAACATAATCCAATTATGCTCAACACAAACACCAAATAAAAATTATTTCGGTTTAACACCAATCCCGATGGTAGAGGGAGCGTGCGATGTTTGATCACATCAACCTTGGAAACACTTCCAACACATATCGTCATCTCACCTTTAGCTAGTCTCCGCAGCCTTTTATTTCGAGTTACTAACACTTAGCAACCAAAGCGGTATTTATTACCCTGGTGCTACTAGGAGTATTAGTAAAGTACACAATAATATAACGTATATTCAAAATACTTCTGTCGACCATGCCAGCCTTCTCATCTACCAAGTATCTAGGGTAGTTCTGCTTCAGTGACCATTCCCCTCATTACAGAAGCACTTAGTCTCAGGTTTGGGTCAACCTTGGGTTTCTTCACTAGAGCAGCAACTGATTTGTCGTCTCATGAAGTATCCCTTCTTTCTCTTGCCCTTCTTGAAACTAGTGGTTTAACCATCAACTATTGATGCTCCTACTTGATTTCTACTTTCACGGTGTCAAACATCGCGAGTTGCTCAAGGATCATCATGTCTATCCCTGATATGTTATAGTTCATCAGAAGCTCCAATAGCTTGGTGGCAGTGACTATGGAGAACCATCACTATCTCATATGAAAGATCAACTCCCACTCGATTCAAGCGACTGTAGTACTGAGACAATCTGAGCACATTCTCAACGATTGAGATTTTCTCCCTTAGTTTGCGGGCTTAAGAAACTTGTCAGAGGTTTCACACCTCTTAACGTGGGCACTAGTCTGAAATCCCAATTTCAGTCTTTGGAACATCTCATATGTTCTGTGACGTTTCAAAAATGTCTTTGGTGCCACAGTTCTAAATCGTTAGCATTACGCACTGAACTATCATGTAGTCATCAAAATGTGTATGTCAGATGTTTCCCAACATCTACAGACGACGCTCGAGGTTCAGCACACTGAGCGGTGCATTAAGGACATAATCCTTCTGTGCAGCAATGAGGACAATCCTCAGTTTATGGACCCAGTCCGCATAATTGCTACTGTCAACTCTCAGCTAAATTTTCTCTAGGAACATATCTCAAATAGTAGAACCAAAGCGTGAGCTATGACATAATTTGCAAAGACCTTTTGACTATGTTCATGATAATTAAGTTCATCAAATCAAATTATTTAGTGAACTCCCACTTAGATAGACATCCCTCTAGTCATCTAAGTGATAAATGATCCGAGTCAACTAGGCCATGTTCGATCATCACGTGAGACGGACTAGTCATCATCGGTGAACATCTTCATGTTGATCGTATCTTCTATACGACTCATGTTCGACCTTTCGGTCTTCCATGTTCCGAGGCCATGTCTGTGCATGCAGGCTCGTCAAGTCAACCTAAGTGTATTGCATGTGTAAATCTGGCTTACACCCGTTGTATGCGAACGTTGGAACCTATCACACTCGATCATCACGTGGTGCTTCGGAATAATGGACCTTAGCAACGGTGCATAGTTAGGGGCGACACAATTCTTGATATTTTAATGAGGGATCATATTATTTATGCTACTGTCGTTCTAAGCAAATAAGATGTAAAAACATGACAAACATCACATGCAAATCATAAAGTGACATGATATGGCCAATATCATCTTGCGCCTTTGATCTCCATCTTCGAGGCGCGGCATGAACACCATCGTCACCGGCATGACACCATGATCTCCATCATCGTGTCTTCATGAAGTTGCCTCGCCAACTATTACTTCTACTACTATGGCTAACGGTTAGCAATAAAGTGAAGTAATTACATGGCATTTTCATTGACACGTGGGTCATAAATAAATTAAGACAACTCCTATGGTTCCTGCCGGTTGTCATACTCATCGACATGAAGTCATGATTCCTATTACAAGAACATGATCAATCTCATACATCACATATATCATTCATCACATCCTTTTGGCCATATCACATCACAAAGCAAACCCTGCAAAAACAAGTTAGACGTCCTCTAATTGTTGTTGCATGTTTTACGTGGCTGCTATGGGTTTCTAGCAAGAACGTTTCTTACCTACGCAAAACCATAACGGTGATATGTCAATTGCTATTTACCCTTCATAAGGACCCTTTTCATCGAATCTGATCCGACTAAAGTGGGAGAGACAGACACCCGCCAGCCAGCTTATGCATCAAGTGCATGTTAGTCGGTGGAACCAGTCTCACGCAAGCGTACATGTAAGGTCGGTCCGGGCCGCTTCATCCCACAATGCCGCCGGATCAAGATAAGACTAGTAATGGTAAGCAAATTGAACAAATCATCGCCCACAACTGCTTTGTGTTCTACTCGTGCATAGAATCTACGCATAAACCTGGCTCTGATACCACTATTGGGGAACGTAGCAATAATTCAAAAATTTCCTACGTGTCACCAAGATCAATCTCGAAGATACTAGCAACGAGAGAGAGGGAGTGCATCTTCATACCCTTGAAGATCGCTAAGCGGAAGCGTTGCAAGAATGCGGTTGGAGGAGTCGTACACGTAGCGATTCAGATCGTGGCCGAATCCGATCTAAGCACCGAACAACGGCGCCTCCGTGTTCAACACACGTACAGCCCGATGATGTATCCCGCGCCTTGATCTAGCAAGGAGAGAGGGAGAGGTTGGGGAAGACTCCGTCCAGCAGCAGCACGACGGCGTGGTGATGGTGGAGGAGCGTGGCACGCCAGCAGGGCTTCGCCAAGCACTACAAGAGACGAGGAGGGAGAGGGGTAGGGCTGCGCCAAGAGGGAGAGAAACTTGTGTGTTGGGCAGCCCAAAACCACCACTATTTATAGGAGGAGGGGAGGAGGGTACGCCCCTCTAGGGTTCCCACCCCTAGGGGGCGGCAGCCGTAGATGGGATGGAGGGGGCGACCAAGAGGGGGAGAGAGGGGGGCGCGCCCTAGGGTGGGCCTTAGACCCATCTGCTCCTAGGGTTTCCCCCCTTCTCCTCCTAGCTGCGCCTTGGGCCCTGGTGGGAGGCGCACCAGCACACTCAGGGGCTAGTCCCTTCCGGTTCTTGGCCCATGCAAGCCTCCGGGGCTGGTGGCCCCTCCCGGTGGACCCCCGGAACCCTCCTGTGGTCCCGGTACATTACGGGTGATGCCCGAAACACTTCCGGTGGTCAAAACCTCACTTCCTATATATTATTCTTTACCTTAGGACCATTCCGGAACTCCTCGTGACGTCCGGGATCTCATCCGGGACTTCGAACAACATTCGGTAACCACATACAAACTTTCCCTATAACCCTAGCATCATCAGACCTTAAGTGTGTAGACCCTACGGGTTCGGGAATCATGCAGACACGACCGAAACAACTCTCCGGCCAATAACCAACAGCGGGATCTGGATACCCATGTTGGCTCCCACATGTTCCATGATGATCTCATCGGATGAACCACGATGTCGAGGACTCAAGCAATCCCGTATACAATTCCCTTTGTCAATCGGTACGTTACTTGTCCGAGATTCGATCATCGGTATCCCAATACCTCGTTCAATCTCGTTACCGGCAAGTCACTTTACTCGTTCCGTAATGCATGATCCCGTGACCAACTACTTAGTCACAATGAGCTCATTATGATGATGCATTACCGAGTGGGCCCGGAGATACCTCTCTGTCATACGGAGTGACAAATCCCAGTCTCGATTCGTGCCAACCCAACAGACACTTTCGGAGATACCTGTAGTGCACCTTTATAGCCACCCAGTTACGTTGTGACATTTGGTGCACCCAAAGCATTCCTACGGTATCCCGGAGTTGCACAATCTCATGGTCTAAGGAAATGATACTTGACATTAGAAAAGCTTTAGCAAATGAACTACACGATCTTGTGCTACGCTTAAGATTGGGTCTTGTCCATCACATCATTCTCCTAATGATGTGATCCCGTTATCAATGACATCCAATGTCCATGGTCAGGAAACCATGACCATCTATTGATCAACGAGCTAGTCAACTATAGGCTTACTAGGGACATGTTGTGGTCTATGTATTCACACATGTATCCGGGCGATTACAGCTCAGACCCGCATCCTCGGTGGTGTCCGGACACTTTATTTGTGGTCCAAAGAACAACTTGTACATCTCCTCGAGCGTCATGCCGAGGAAGTGCTGAATGATTCGCGGTCCCTCCGGGTTGAACTCCCACATACGGAGAGGTCTACGTTTGCAAGGCGGGACCTGACGAACTAGCATGACTTGCATCACTGTGACCAGGTTGACATCTCTCTCGAGGAGATCTCTGATGCGACTCTGCAATATCAGCACATCATTTACGGGTCCCCAGTTCAGCCCCTTGTTGACCCATGATGTCAGTTGTGGTGGGGGGCCCGAGCAAAAGGCAGGGGCAGCTACCAACTTGGTACTTCGGGCAGCGGTGATATAGAACCACTCCCGCTACCATAAACTGGACACCTTTGGAAGGAACCCTCTAGCCATGGAACATCAGTGTTCCGGCTTATTATAGCACCTCTGTACTCTGTGTGTCGCCCCTCGATCATCTTCGGCTATATATTGAAGGTCTTGAGCCACAGGCCGAAGTGTGGGGTAATGCGGAGGAAGGCCTCGCACACGACGAAGAACGACATGATATGAAGGAGGGAATCTGGGGCCAGGTCATGGAAATCCAGCCCGTAATAGAACATGAGCCCCCTAACGAAGGGATCCAGAGCAAGGCCTAGCCCTCGGAGGAAGTGAGAGATGAATACCACACTCTCGCCAGGTTGGGGAGTGGGAATGACCTGCCCTGGAGCAGGTAGCCTGTGCCATATTTTGCCGGTCAAATACCTGGCTTCTCTTAGCTTCTTGATGTCCTCCTCTGTGACAGAGGAAGGCATCCACCAACCTTGGAGGTTGGATCCGGACATGGTTGAAGGTCCGAAGCACCTGACCTGAGCTTTGGGTGTTAGAACTCGAGGTGGGGAAAGGATTCGATTGAGCACAAGAGGAAAAAAGGACAGGCCTTGGCCTCCTTATAAAGAGGGTTAATATCAAGCGTCCTCCTTGCGGCCGTTTTGGACTTGCCTAAAATCGAGGAGTTATACCAACGGGCACGAGTGGGTTACCCACGTCCGTATTGATGAGAATCCCGTAATAAGGGGGACATGATCTCTGCTTCGACAAGATGTGTCAAGAAAACTGCCTCGCAATATGTGCATTGCTGGTTGGGAAAAACGGTTCGGATAATGACCGAGCCATGACATGATGTCGTGCCGTCAAAACACGTCAGTAGATTAGATTTGTGGAAATATTATTCTCTCTACGGTGGTATGTGGAACTTGTTTTGCAGAGCTGGACACTATCCTTGTGTTCAAAATCTTCTATGGAGTATTCGGAGGAGGAACCCGCCTTGCAATGCCGAAGACAATATTGCGCGCTGGACTCATCGTCATTGAAGCCTGGTTAAGGGGCTACTGAGGGAGTCCTGGATTAGGGGGTCTCCGGACAGCCGGACTATATCCTTTAGCCGGACTGTTGGACTATGAAGATACAAGATTGAAGACTTCGTCCCGTGTCCGGATGGGACTTTCCTTGGCGTAGAAGGCAAGCTTGGCAATACGGGTATGTAGATCTCTTCCCTTGTAACGGACTCTATGTAACCCTAGCCCCCTCCGATGTCTATATAAACCGGAGGGTTTAGTCCATAGGACAACAGACAATCATACCATAGGCTAGCCTCGAGGGTTTAGCCTCTACGATCTCGTGGTAGATCAACTCTTGTAATACTCATATCATCAAGAACAATCAAGCAGGACGTAGGGTATTACCTCCTTCCAGAGGGCCCCAACCTGGGTAAACATCGTGTCCCTTGCCTCCTGTTACCATCCGCCTTAGACGCACAGTTCGGGACCCCCTACCCGAGATCCGCCGGTTTTGACACCGACAGACACCGACATTGGTGCTTTCATTGAGAGTTCCACTGTGCCGTCATGATAAAGGCTTGATGGCTCCTTCGATCATCGGCAAAGACGCGATCCAGGGTGAGGTTTTCCTCCCCGGACAGATCTTCGTATTCGGTGGCTCCGTACTGCGGGCCAACTCACTTGGCCATCTGGAGTAGATCGAGAGCTACGCCCCTAGCCATCGGGTCAGGTTTGGAAGCTTGAACTATACTGCCGACATCCGCGGAGATTTGATCTTCGACGGATTCGAGCCCATGTCAGGTGCGCCGCACAGTCACGATGAGCATGACTTAGCCCTGCCGTCGGACGGTGTTTGGGAGATCACACCTGCGGCTACCCCGGGCCCCAATTCGGAGCAGATCGTGCCATCCGAAGACGGGTGGATGGACCCCGCCACATAGGCCGCACACTCAACGGCGATAGAGCCGAATACTGACTTCACCTCCTATGAGACCTGTGTCATCAGACCCTTGGATTCGTCCCCGGCCACACCGATCATGGAGTTTACCTCCATGGATATCTTTCAGCACTCGCCCTGGGGCGACGTGCTAAATTCATTGAGGTCTCTCTCCTTGTCAGGAGACCCTTGGCTGAACTATGTCTGGCTTGAGTGGGAAGCGGACAATGAAGAAATTCATTCCCCACCCACCACCCACTTAATAGCCATTGTCGACGACTTAACTGACATGCTTGATTTCAACCCTGAAGACATCGACGATATGGACGACGATGCAGGAGAAGAACTGGAACCACCGCCCACAGGGGCTGGACAGCCACCTCATCATATGATATATATATATATATATATATATATATATATATATATATATATATATATATATATATATATATATATGTTGGACACCCCCAAAGAAAGCGATGGCAATAAGGCAACGGAGGATAATCGCCTCGAGAAGCAATCTAAGCACCGACGTCATCAGCGCCGCTTTAAGCCCCTCCATGGCAAAAGCAGCGATACCGGCAGAAGAGACAATAACACTGCGAATAGTGCCAAAGACGAAGATAATCCCCTCCAGCCCGGCTTCGAGCGGGAGGATGGGCTAGCTAGCCCTAAGGAACATGCGACAGATGGAGAATCATAGGATGACAATTACATGCCCCTCTCCGAAGACGAGGTGAGCCTCGGCGACGAAGAATTCATTGTGCCTGAGGATCCCGTCGAGCAGGAGCGCTTCAAGCACCGGCTTATAACCACAGCAAAAAGGCTGAAGAAAACGCACCAGTAGCTTCAAGCTGATCAAGATCTGCTAGCGGATAGATGAATCGAGGTCCTGGCAGCCGAGGAATACGAACTCGAGTGCCCAACCAAAAGTTACCCAAAGCACAAGTTACTACCCTAACTCGAGGAGGAATCATTAAAGACTACACTACCAGCGTATGATGCGGCTGACCGGCCACCTCGTGGCCGAGACAAAGCGGCATATCAGCCCGAAGTCCAGCCCGCACCCCGTCGCTAGTCAAACAAAAACACCAAGGCCCGGGGCTACACGCAGGACCTGCGAGTCGTATTGGAAAACAAAGCAGGACATACAAGATCGATCTACGGATCACCGGGGCGCGCCCCAACGCGTGATGACGACAGTCACGCCGGATATACTAAAAGCAAATCCGGCCAGGCCGAATACAGCAAACAAGACTCGTATGAACTGCGTCGTGATATAGCCCGGCACAGAGGCGCCGCACACCCCCTATGCTTCACCGATGAAGTAATGGACCACGAATTCTCAGAAGGGTTTAAACCCGTGAACATTGAATCATATGATGGTACAATAGACCCCGCGATATGGATTGAAGATTTCCTCCTCCACATCCACATGGCCCGCGGTGACGATCTACATGCCATCAAGTACCTCCCACTAAAACTCAAAGGGCCAGCTCGGCATTGGCTGAATAGCCTGCCGGCAAACACCATTGGCAGTTGGGAGAAATTGGAAAACGCATTCCTTGACAACTTTCAGGGCACTTATGTGCGACCATCGGATGCTGATGACTTGACTCACATAACCATCAGCCTGGGGAGTCAGCCAGGAAATTCTGGACTTGGTTCCTAACTAGAAAGAACCAAATTGTCGACTGCCCGGATGCCGAGGCCTTAGAGGCATTTAAGCATAACATCCGCGACGAGTGGCTCGCCCGACACCTCGGCCAAGAGAAGCCGAAGTCCATGGCAGCCCTCACGACACTCATGACCCGCTTTTGCGCGGACGAGGACAGTTGGCTGGCTCGCAGCAACAACACATCATGAAATCCTGGCAATTCAGATGCCAAAGATAGCAATGGCAAGCCACGTCGCAAAAGACGCAAGCGCCACAACAACGGAGACAACGCCGAAGACACGACAATCAATGCCGGATTCAGTGGCTCTAAATTCGGTCAGTGGAAAAAGCCGTTCAAAAGAAGCAATCCGGGCCCGTCCAGTTCGGACCTCATACTCGATCGCTCGTGTCAAATTCATGGCACCCCCGATAAACCAGCCAACCACACCAACAGAGAATGCTGGGTGTTCAAGAAGGCCGGCAAGTTGAATGCCGAAAACAAGGAAAAGGGGCTGCATAGCGACGACGAGGAGGAGCCCCGGCCGCCGAACACAGGAGGACAGAAGAAATCTCCTCCCCAAGTGAAAACGGTGAACATGATATACGCAACCCATATTCCGAAGCGGGAGCGGAAGCGTGCACTAAGGGACGTATATGCGATGGAGCCAGTCGCCCCAAAGTTCAACCCATTGTCTTCTTGTCCGATCACTTTTGATCCCAGGGACTACCCTACAAGTATCCGTCACGGTGGTTCTGCCGCATTGGTCCTTGACCCCATCATTGACGGATGTCACCTCACTCGAGTCCTTATGGACGGTTGTAGTATCCTGAACCTGCTCTATCAGGATACAATGCACAAAATGGGTATCGACCCCTCGAGGATCAAACCCACAAAAACCAGCTTTGAAGGTGTCATACCAGGTGTAGAGGCCTGTTGCACGGGCTCAATCACACTGGAAGTGATCTTCGGATCTCCGGACAACTTCCGAAGCGAGGAGTTGATCTTTGATATCATCGCCTTCTGCAGTGACTATCACGCACTGCTCGGATGAACCGCATTCGCCAGATTCAATGCGGTACCGCATTACGCATACCTCAAGCTCAAAATGCCAGGAGCTCGCGGGGTTATAACAGTTAATGGAAACACAGAACGCTCGCTCCGTATGGAGGAGCACACTGCGGCCCTCGCAGCAGAAGTACACAGCAGCCTTCCGAGGCAAACCGCCAATTCGGCGATAAAGCCCCCGGACACCTTCAAGCGAGTCCAAAGTACCCTGCAACAGGATCGCCTGGCACGTTCAGAGCTCGCCTAGCAATCCGGCCTCCGTCCTAGTCCCAGACAAGTGGCAAAATTTGCGTCGCGCGTACATAATTACGCACTCAAGATACCATGGGCATAGGCGGAGGCACGACTATGGCACGGCCCACAATGCGGCTCAACCACCTCAGGTCCCGTATATCTTTACCATTTTCTTCCTTTCAGGACCCTATTCTCTGAAGGCCATCTCCGATAGCCAGATTATTGGACCCATCACGGGAAGGAAACACCAAGGAAGCAAGAAGCTTTGACGTACAAGGGAATCCCCAGGTGGTCTCTGATAACGATCGCTATACCTGCCTTACATACCCACACGCGCAGCTTTCCCTTCGATAGGACATGTCAAATAGTCCTATTTTTGCTTATTGCACTACTTGTATACATACGCTTTGACGTATCATTTAAATAACAATGTACAGCGTTAGCTTTTTATTGCATTTCTTCATCTTTTTTCCCTGTCTGCTTATTTACGACAAATTGCACCCGTACATTCTGGTACGCCCAGTGTGCCAGGGGCTTCAGTGTACCCCATAACACGGCAAGAAAATCTGAACACTTTCGACAGTGCGGCACCCCGAACTTATAGCATTATATGCATCAGCTCCGAATCATGTCTTGGGTCATTAGTTGGATTTGCCCGGATCCCATGTTTTGGTACCTTACGTTCCGCTATATCGGCTAAGTAGCACTCGGAGAACTACTGCGATTGTGTCCCGGTTCTTCCGGACGAGCACCTTAGTAGAGAAAGCCGAAAACTGACTATCATGATGCGGTGAGAGCTGGTCGCTGTTCGAGAGGTCTCAAATCCTTAAAGATTTTTTCTGCTTCGGGCGAGGAATCGGCCTTGTCCGATTTAGGCGTATATACCGCCCCAAGTTCGGCCTTCCGAATACTAGGGGCTTCGCCAAAATTTAAAATTGTAGACTTCTATGGCTAAGTGAGAGTGATAAAGCTGTATAGTCTAATTGCCTTGTTCGCTGCGCTAAACACCTCCTTAAAGGACCAAATTTTTGGATAAAGAGTGTTTAAGATTTATCCCGAACACCTTAGTACTCGTTACATGGGGGCAGAAGCCGACGGCTGGCCTACTCTCAGATTTTATAAACAGCCGCGCAGAAGGTAATATTTTAAATCGACAAGCGTTATATAGCGCACATGAACTCGTTTTCATATTACAGGATCACATGAGTACATTCATTCAAATATTACATCCTTAGCAAATTCCTCCGCCACAAGGCGGGCACCCTTCAGGACACTGTCATAATACTTTTCGGGGTGGCGATGCTCCTTGCCCTCCGGTGGCCCCTCCTTCACTAGGTTTTCGGCATCCATCTTCGCCCAGCGCACCTTCAATGCAGACGGACCGCTTTATGACTTCAAACCGTGGGCACGCATTCACAAGCCGCTTTACCAGGCCGAAGTAGCTGCCAGGCAGGGGATGACCAGGCCACATCCGGACTATGAGACCCTTCATGGCCAGTTCGGTCCCCTTGTGAAGCTCGGCCAGTTGCTTCAGCTAGTCGCTCAAGGGCATCGGATGTTCAGCCCCAGCATATTGGGACCAGAACAACTTTTCTGTCGAGCTCCCTTCCTCGGCCTGGTAGAACTCTGCGGCATCCGATACGCTGCATGGTAGATCTACGAATGCTCCTGGAGAGCTCCGAATTCAGGTAAGTAAAAGGAAAGTCTCCTTCACATGCTTGCTTTGCATAATGAATGCCTTACCGCCGCTATCTTCTTGACCGCCTGAATCTCCTGGAGGGCCTTTTGGGCTTCGGCCTTGGCATTTTGTGCATTATCGATGGCCTTCACAAGCTCGGACCCCTGCGTCTTAGAGTCACGCTCCAAGGACTCATATTTCTTGATGAAACCTGGAGCTCTTGCTGAACCTCGCCGACTCGGGCCTCTTGCTTCTCGTGCTCGATGCGCTCCTTGGCCGCCCTGTCTTCGGCCTCGGACAGCACCTTCTTCAGGGCCGCCACTTCGGTCGTGGCCCCTAGCAAAATTCATGATGATCCTATGATTTAATGACCACTTTTTTCTTTATCAATATACAGACGGGGTATCACTTACCTTTGTTCTCTTCGAGCTGCCTCTTGGTAAGGCCGAGCTCTTTCTCGGACCGCTCAAGGTCCCGCTTCAGTCCGGAGACCTCCGCAGTATGAGCGGCAGCGGCTAGTAGCGAAGCTTGCTTATTCACATAGACATATTCTGATTAGACTCCTGTGATTGTTATTTGATCCTCTATTCGGCCTTTCTTTGCGAACACAAAACAAAGCATCAGGGGCTACTGTCTATGCTGTGATATTTTCTCATAATTTGATTACTTAGCTCAAAGCCTGTTAGGAGGCTGGCATAGGCTTTGGTCAATCCCCTTTTGGTAGACCGAACCTTCTCGACCACCGCACTCATGATGGTGCAGTGCTCTTTGTCAATGGAAGTGCTGCGAAGCGCTTCCAGCAAGTTGTCTGATGCCTCTGGACGAACAAAGGCCATCGCACAGACGACTCGCCCCCCTTAGCGAGGGGTCACCTGACAAAATCCGGAACCACTAGAGGTTCCGGCGCAGTATCCTACTGGGCGCCAAACTTGCTGCGGCCCCAATCATTAGAACCCATGGGAGTCTTACCCCCCATGCGCCCGGCTTCTGCGATGTCGCCTTGGGGTGCCCCCAGAATTATCTCCCCTTTGTCTGGGGCCCTCTGAGACAACACCTCGATGTCGTCCGTGGGCCGGGGGGAGGTGGCTGTCGGGAGTGAATCGCTGTTCATCGCCGACTGGCCCAAAGACTCATCCGAAGAGGATACTTCGATGTGGGCTTTGGATGGACTACACGATCATGTTTGACATGATAAGAGGCAATAACACAAAACATACCAGAACTATTATAGTATCTGGATACTTACGACTTTGCCAGGGGCTTGTCCCTGGGCAACCACTCCTCGTCGCTGTAAGCGGCTGTTGTGGAGTGGTCTGGAAGGAGGGTCCTTCCCTTCTTGGACCCTTCGGCCTCCCCAGATGGGGCGGCCTTCCTTTTCTTGTCCCCCCTGGTTGGGGGGGGGCAGAACTTTCCTCTTCCTCCTCCTCGTTTTTGTGGGAGGAGTGCGCCTCGGAGTTTTCGGACAAGGAGTCTGATACAACATTGCGCCGGAGACCTTTCCTAGTCCCCGCGACCTTCTTCTTGGCCTTCTTCTCCGGCGCCTCATAGGGCGCCGGAACCAGCATCTCCGTTAAGAGAGCCCTTGCTGGATCTTCGGGCAGTGGGGCTGGACAATTGATCCGCTCCGCTGTCGCTATCCAGTCCTGTTAAAAATGGCATGGAGGCTCAGATCCCTCACATGATTATACTGGGGAAAGGAATATCTTGTGAGATATAAAGAGCTTACCGGATCGGCAGGGCGCTTTGCACTGAGTCCGTGATCCTCGGTAAGGGGAGGAGAAACCTCGGCGGCTTTGAACAACACCTTCTAGACGTCTTTGTGCGTCATGTCGAAAAGCTCTCACAGCGTCTGGTGCTCGGCCGGGTCGAACTCCCACATATTTAATGCCCGTCTTTGATACGGAAGGATCCGGCGGAAGGGCATGACCAGGACCACATTGACAAGCTTGATTTTCTTGCTTGTCATATTTTTAACACAGCTCTGGAGTCTGGTCAGCTCCACCGATGAACCCCAGGATAGGCCCTTCTCTTTCCAGGAGGTGAGCCGTGTGGGGATGCTGGATCGAAATTCAGGGGCCACCACCCAGTTGGTGTCGCGCGGCTCGGTGATGTAGAACCACCCCGATTACCACCCCTTCACGGTCTCCACATAGGAGCCTACGAGCTAGGTGATGTTGGGCATTTTGCCCACCATGGCGCCTCTGCACTCCGCTTGCTGGCCTACCACCACCTTCGGCTTCACGTTGAAGGTCTTCAGCCACAGGCCGAAGTGGGGCTTGATGCGGAGGAAGGCCTCGCACACAACGATAAACGCCGAGATGCTGAGGATGAAATTGGGGGCCTGATCATGGAAGTCCAGCCCGTAGTAGAATATGAGCCCGCGGACAAATGGGTGGAGGGGAAATCCCAGTCCGCGGACAAAGTGGGTGAGGAATACAACCCTCTCATGGGGTTCTGGAGTAGGGACGATCTGCCCCGCGTCTGGGAGCCGGTGCGCGATGTCTGCGGCCTGGTATCCGGCTTCCCGGAGCTTCGTAATGTCCTCCTCCGTAACGGAGGAGACTATTCACTTGCCACCCGCTCCGGACATGTTTGGAATGGCTTTGCGGAGAAGATGAGAACTTGGGCGCTGGAGCTCGAGTGCGCGAGAATGGATGGGCAGGGGAAGAAGAAGGCGTGGGTGAAAAAGAGGAATCCTTGTCCCTTTATAAAGGCGGTAGAAACTATGCGCCTCCCCACTTGCCCCATAAAATCGCTTATTCCCCAAATGCCGCGATTGATGGCACGGTTGGGTTACCCACACCCGTATTGATGAGAATCCCGTGATAAGGGGAACACGATCTCTGCTTCAAAAAGACGTACCAATAAAACCGCCTCGCAACACGTGTAGTGGCAGGGAGGGAAAACGGTTCGTAATGACCGGACCACGACAGGATGTCACGTTATGAAAAGTTGTCAGCTGATTAGATTTGTGGAATAATATACCCTCTACGGTGGTATGTGGAATTTGTTTTATATTGCCGGACACAATCCTGGTGTTCAAAATCTTCTATGGAGTATTGGGAGAAGTAGCCCGCCTTGCAATGCCGAAGACAATCTGCGCGCCGGACTCATCGTCATTGAAGCCTAGTTCAGGGGCTACTGAGGGAGTCCTGGATTAAGGGGTCCTTGGACAGCCGGACTATATACTTTGGCCGGACTGTTGGACTATGAAGATACAAGATTGAAGGCTTCGTCCCGTGTTCGGGTGGGACTCTCCTTTGCGTGGAAGGCAAGCTTGGCGATTCGAATGTGTAGATCTCCTTCTCTATAACCAACTCTGTGTAACCCTAGCCCCCTCCGGTGTCTATATAAACCGGAGGGTTTAGTCCGTAGGACAACAACAATCATAATCATAGGCTAGCTTCTAGGGTTTAGCCTCTACGATCTCGTGGTAGATCATCTCTTGTAATACTCATATAATCAAGATCAATCAAGCAGGAAGTAGGGTATTACCTCCATCGAGAGGGCCCGAACCTGGGTAAACATTGTGTCCCCCGCCTCCTATTACCATCAGCCTTAGACGCACAGTTCGGGACTCCCTACCCGAGATACACCGGTTTTGACACCGACACCCATGCCCGTACATCCGGAGCTCGTCGGCTAGGGGCCTGTCGGGGCAGAGCAGCGCGGGGTGGTCCGGATCCTTGCAGATGTAGCAATAGGGCGGGTTGGGGCAGTTGACTTGACCATGGCCGGCCTCCCCACAGTTGAAGCAAGGAGGCGAGGGGTAGCCGGAGATGGGGCCCGACGCCACGGCGGAACCAACGGCAGCGACGGCTAGCGACGCCCAAGGGCGGAGGGCGGGCTTGGTGCCGCTTCTTCTTGCAGCCCACCCCTTGGCAGCCACCGTTGGGACCGGCCCCGGCCATGGAGCCTGATTGGGGGGCGGAGACCGCGGCGTGGGGTGGCACATATTTGTGTGGAGGCGCTGGTACCGGAGGGGCCACCTGGCGAGACGGGGAGGAGTGGGGAGGAGGCCGGGTCGGAGAGGGGCTACGGCCCCGCCGACGCACGAGCGACGGGGAGCGGCGACGGGATGACCTCCAATCACCGGAAGCGAGAGGGGGGGCGGGAGGGGCCACGGCGGTCAGAATGTCCCGGGGAACGCCGGTCCTCCCGACGTGCCTCCTGCTCGCGCAGCTCGCACCATAGATCATCCTCACGCCGCAGCGCATCGGGGGAGGGGCGCGGAGGGTCTCGACAGTCGTCTTACTGACGCTTGCGGCGAGCCTCGCCGTCCCACCACTCCCTGGGCATGGCCGGAGCGGAGGTGGCAGGGGAAAGGTCAGCCAAAGGGGGGAGGGGACGACGAGCGGGGATGGTGAAGGTGGGCGGGGAGACGAGGGAAGGGTGGCGGCTGAGGGAGGAGATGGCTGCACGGGGAAGCCACAGGGGGGCCAAATCCCCTGAGCCCGCGGAGTGGGCCTAGGGCACGCGGGGGAGGCTCGGCGCAGGAGCGTGGCCCAACGGGACTGGACCAACGGTGCGGGGAGCAGGGGCAGGGGGGTTGGGTCCCAGTTTGCCCGAGCCGGCCTAGTAGTGGGCTGAGCAGGGAGGGGGTTGCCAGGCTGCGGCCCAGGATGCCACGGCCTGCCAGTGCAGAGGCACGCGGCCGGGGGGAGGCAGGGACGGGTAGGGTTTCCCCATGCCGAGATGTCACCGCCGCCACCCTCACCGGCGCGGGAACACGGTGAGCAACCGGCCAGAGCAATCCAGGGGAGGCGGGAGACTGGAACCGGAGGTTGGAGGAGTGTAGCGACCAGACCTCAAATGGTCCGATCTCTGTGCTTTAGTGTCATCCCTGGATCAGTAATGCTAACACGCACAGTACTTGAAGGATTTATAACAGAGTAGCAATCACACACTTAGTACATCGAATGTCTCAAAAGAGAACTTGTTACAATAAATATGGCTTAAGGCCATCTAATAACGATAACATCGGAAGGCTTGGAAGATAAGTGAGTCCATCAACTCCAACGGCATCACTGAGTATAGAACCACGACCTAAAGGCACCTTACTCGTCGTCTGAAAAGTCTGCAACATGAATGTTGCAGCCCGAAATGGGTCAGCACATGGAATATGCTGGCAAAGTAACACATAGAGAGTAATGAAAGAATATGGCTATACTACATGCATATTTGGCTGGTGGAAAGCTCTATGGTTACAGTTTTGCATAAAGCCAATTTTTCCCTACTGCAAAGGAATAAATTTTATTTAACTATCATGGTAGTTGTTAAACATTGAGAGTGTAGACACCCTCTCAATCCCAATTTAGCATCATCATTAAAAACCCAACAAAATTAATTAGAGTAACATGATGAGATTCACATGATAATCCAAGTACTAGATACTCAAGATGTCCATAACCGGGGACACGGCTAACCATGATTAGTTTATACACTCTTCAGAGGTTTGCGCACTTTTCCCCACAAGACTCGATCTCCTCCATTGGGATTCTGGCACTATATGGTGTTTGAGAAACGGATGACCGAGACATAGTCTTTCAGAAGCGCTAGCACCTTATGAACGGGTAGACCGTTACACCTACTTTCCCCTACATCTGCTAGTCTACCACTGTAAGAGTTTGCATGACTTAATCAACTATGCTAGAGCCCATAGTAGCTTGTGGCTACACACAGATGTTTCTAGTATGAATGATCTCATGATCCCTTTGAGCCTAGGTGGCGGTCCATAAAGAAAAACAGGCAATCGCTGGAACACCCAGGTGCCTCAATCCACCCAGATGTGTGTTTAAGTTGCCACCATAAATAAACCATTAATTTAACAATCTCACATCTGTCATGGGTACACTCACCCAATCCACGTCTACTAGCATAGCATGACAGTATAAACAACGTAGCGATAACTCCCAAGGGTTCGATAATAAAACAGGTAATAGGTACTACCTCATCTACTTCCCAACCCACAATTTAATTAGATCCTAATCATGCAATGTTTGAGGATTGATCTAATGCAATAAAACTAGGTAGTATGAGGTATGATCAAAGTGTTACCTGCCTTGCTGATGATCCGCGAAACCTAGCAATTCGAAGTAGAAAGCGGCGCACTCCGAGTACTCTATCACAAACAAACAAGCATACAATAAGTACTGATCTAATGCATGTGTAAAATTCAAATAAGAGATCTAACCAGAAAGTTCAACTTAAGAACTCCGGTTTGCAAAAAGAATCAAATCGAACGAAGCAACGAAAGTCAAACGGCGAAAGAAACAAGCTTCGTTTAATAATCTGGATCTAAGTCAAATTTTACAGAGGCAAAAACTTGTTTGAGTTGGTTAAACGGAAAGGGGGTTTCGAGACGAAACTCCAGGCGCTTGAATCGCCTGATTCCGGTAAACGAGCGAAAAGTTATACTAGAACGAAAATCGGATCTGGAATCGCAATCAGAAATAATCGCAGAAAATCCGAGAAAAAGAAAAACAACGAACAGATTAACGAACGAATGTTCGTTATCTGGAACTAAACGATGAACGTGTTCGTTAAAACAAACGAACGAGTGAACGCTCGCTAAATAACCTAAACCGAAAAAAACCGATCTATCTAAAAAACGGATCTAAAAAACCGATCGAAAACCGGCGAAAACCGAACGGTTCTCTAGGAAAACCAGCGGCGGGTCAACCTTGGTGGCGGCGGTGACGGGCGGCGGCGGCGGCGGCGGCTCCGCCGGCGACGGCGCGGGGCGCGGGGCGGTGGTGCGGCGAGGCGGTGGTGCGGCAAGGCGGCGGCGCGACATCGGGAGGCGGGGCGGTGGCGCGCGGCAGCGGCTGCGGCGGCCTAGGGTTAGGGTTCCGGTGCGGGGCGGCGGCTTGGGCTAACGGGCTTGGGGTCGGCGCTATATAAAGGCCCAAAGTCGGTTTCGTTTTTTTTAATAATTACGCGCAGAAAAACAAATAAAAGAAATACTAAACGGACTCCAAAAATCCCGAAAGAAATTTTCCCCGGCTTCTAAAATCAAGCTGAACAAGATGAACATTTATTTGGGGCCTTAATGCAATTTTGAAAAACGTGCATTTTCCCAAATTCAAATAAAACAGTGAAAAACTCCAAAATAAAATCATATTTGATTTTATTATTAAATCCTCAATATTTCTTTATTTTGGGAAAGTCATTTTATTCCCTCTCTCATATTTTTGTAATATAAATAATTGAAGATAAAATAAATAAAATCAAATAATCTTGTTTTCAAAATTTGAGAAAACACAAATATGAAAATCATGAAATCCCCAACTCTCTCCGAGGGTCCTTGAGTTGCATAGAATTTCTAGGATCAAGCCAGAAGCAAATAAAAATATGATATGCATTGATGATCTAATGTATAACATTCCAAATTGAAAATTTGGGATGTTACAAGGAGCCAAACGCAGCGATGAAGGGGTGGAACGGAGATCGCTAGAGGACGAGTGACGAGGAACCGTCGCCGAGGATGGATGGACTCCAACATGGCGAGGGGAGGGGGGCCGGCGTGGAGGGCACGGCCCGCCAGGTCGAGCGGGCGGCACCCAGCTCCGACCGGCCGGCAACACCCCAGGAACGGCGGCGACGGGCCCGCCCCCTCCGCAAGGCTGAGCCTTGGTCCCTCGCCGCGCGAGACAAGCTCGTCGGGCGGATCTACGATGCCGATCGCGGGTCAGAGGCACCAGCGCTCTCGCGGGAGGCCAGGCCGATAACCACACGCGGTGGGGCAGCACGATCAAGGGCACGGGAGGGGGGACGCGTCGGGCCGGTCACCAGGGGGCGACTCCGCCTCGTCGTCCAGCAGTTCGGACCATCGAACCCAGGGTGGCGCGGGGCTGACAGGCAGCGGGGGCGTCACCACCGGCGGGATGAGGGCCAGCGCGGACGCGGAAGCAGGCGGCGGGGGGCGGGGCAGCGACGGGGGGCGCCGGAGGCGCGCGGCGCCGTCAAGGCTCCCGGGTCGCCGTAGCTACCCATCCTTGCTGCTACATAGAGAACTACAACTAACGTCGCTCCGGTGTTTTAGGGCTAAACATCACCTTGGATATTCGTCTAAGCTCTTAACATTTGAAACCAAGTGAGTATCGAGCCTACGACATTGAACCGGTTAATTCTGTCTGTCGATACTAGAAATTTTGTATGTTATATGTTGATATTCGTGTGTGATCATGGCTTAAAGTATGTATAATATTTGTATGAAAAGAGGGACTACTCGATATTATTATGAATAAGTTTTTTCTGCATGCAATTAGATGAGCACATACAATTATTGTGCAGAAGGATTACATATAAATATGCAACATTATTATTTCTCTTCAATGGGTTTTACAATTGAAAAATTCTAAGTTTTGTGCTTGTTAAGAAAAGGGATTGCTTGATTCATAAAGGTAAGAGTTTAGTCCAGATTAGAAAGACCTACTGGTTGTGCCTTATTAAAAGTAGTGTCATTCACAGGTCTAATATGTCGTGTATCCTTTTGTTTTTGATGATTTTTAGCCTATTAACATCATCGCCATGACTTGCATTTTATTTTCATATTATGTATTATAAATTTTGTTTTCAAACATTATTTTATATAGATAGTAACATCTAACACTAATAAGGGTTCGAGTTTAGGGTAGCCATTGGAGACGCGGATTTTGTTGTGCCCTATATTTTACTCCGAGCAATTTTTGCTGCCCTAAAGTAGGACAACATTGGAGATGCTCCAAGAGACGCGATATTGCAACATGCAAGATGTATCTTCTTTCGGTATATACACTTTCGACATGGTTGTTGTTAGACTGTATAGCCTCTGTATTTACACGTGTATATTGTAATGTTGTATTCCACTCATTATATATATGTGATAGGCCACTCCTAGAAGGTTGTGCCGGTTCCCCAAAACCTATTGTCTCACATGGTATCACGCTAGGTTACGACCGCTTCCGCTAAACCCTAATACCCGCACCGCCGCTGCCGCCGTCTTCACCGCTGCCGCTCCCGATCGCGCCACCGCCATGTCGAGCGCCGCCACGTCCGGCTCCACCATCGTGGGCTTCTTGTCGGCCTCCCTCGCAGCGTTGTTGTCCCTCCCGCTGGACACCGCCGCTGTGCCGGCCCCGCTCAGGACTCGGAGCGTAGGCTCCTTCTTCTCGACTCCTCCAGCGTCGTCGTCATCATTCGGGCGCGAGCTCATGGTGCACATTGCTGCTGCGTGGCCCGCCCCTTCTCCTGTGGGTGCTACCCCGTCGCTACCGCCGGTGGCGCCCGAATCCGCCTTTATGGCCGGGCTGTCGGCGTCGGGCCCGGCTGCGGCGCCATCTGCCTCCACGCCCCTGGTTCCTCCAGTCACGCTGACGGCCTCTATGGTGCCCTCACCCCAGGCCGTCTCCTCGATGGGATCGTAGCCGCCGCCGCCGTTTCACTTCGGCCACCTTATCACCATCAAGTTGTCGTCCGACAACTACATCTTCTGGTGTGCGCAGGTTCTTCCGCTCCTTGGGAGCCATTACCTGCTTGGCTACGTCGATGGCTCCCTCCCTTGCCCCCCTCCCCCTGCTGGTGGACAGTGTGCACGGTCCGGTCTATAATCCGGCTCATTGTGTTTGGACGGGGCAGGACCAGGCGAACCTCTCCTCCATCCAGGGGTCGCTCTCCCCGGCTATCGCCGGGATTTTTGTCTTCGTCAAGACGTCTCATGAGGCCTGGACCATCCTTGAGCGCTCGTTTGCGGCGCAGTCTCAGGCTCGTGTCTCTGCGCTCCATCGTTAGCTTGGCGAGTGCGAGAATCTTGACTCCACGGCCACGGAGTTCTACAACAAGGTCAAGGGCCTTGCTGACACGTTGGCCTCCATTGGACAGCCGCTCATCGACTCCGAGTTCAACTCCTTCATCGTCAACGGGCTCGACGAGGAGTATGATGCTTTGGTCGAGATCATCAACGAGCAGGGCAACTCGACTCCCATGACGGCACATGAGGTCTACTCCCGCCTTCTCCTCACCGAGAAGCATGTCGAGGTGCACCTCTCCAAGGGCAGTCACGGCTCCCTCTCCACGAACACCGCCACTAAGGGTGGCCGCAGCTCGTCCAAGGGGCCGCCCCCGGCGTCGTCTTCGTCATCGTCGGCTCCCCCCGTGTCCGCAACCCTATCAGGGACCGGTGGTCGACGCGTGTGTCAGTTGTGTGGCATTGAGGGGCACTGGTCATCCAAGTGTGACAAACGCTTTCCGCGGAGTTTTCTTGGTCTTGGCAATGACGGCAAGGACACACGCAACTTTGCCCATCAGGTTGCCATGGCTGATTGTCCGGCGCCGCAGAAGCAACAAGGACACACTCAGTCCTACTCCATCCACTAGTAGAAAAAGGGTCAAACGTGAAGCACATTAGTGCCGGTTTGAATTTGAGCCGGCACTAATTTGTACATTAGTGCCGGTTCCAACGGCTAGCCGGGCTGCTCTCATTAGTACTGGTTCGTGGCAAACCTTTAGCACCAGTTCGTGCCACGAACCGGTACTAAAGTGAGTGATGGAAGGATCTTGTCAGTCCGGGGCCCCTCCAGCACCTTTAGTACCGGGTCGTATCACGACCCGGTACTAAAGGTCGTCCTACATAGACCCTTCGTCCACCCGAGCTCGCTCTATTCTTCCCCTTTCCCCTCTCCTCTCTGTTCTTTTCCCTCTTCCTCTCAAGCTCATCACACATTTTGCCCAAGATTTGAAGGCCCCCATCCATTCAAATGATCATAAAGTTTAGCAACTTTTTCCTTTCATCTCTCATTGCTAGATTAGCTCGTGCAATGCTTTATATAGTGATTGATTTTCCAGTTTAGTAATTTGCAAGGAATTATATATATATATATGTGCTAGTATTTGATTTATATGCAATTTGAGGTCAAAAATAGCACTTAGTTTTGCATATGTAGGTGTGGTTTACTTAGTACCTTCTAAATCTCCGTCATAACCACTGTCGATCGCTCGCAACGTCCCGTCGCCGGCACCACCTTGTGGTGAGCCTCTTGTTCATGAAGTTTTATATAAAAAATGATGTTTGTGTGATTTGGATATATAGTTACTCGTATAATTATCTTACCCATATGTTGTTTGTTATGCATAGTGCCATGGTTTTGATATCCGTCCCCGTCGGCCCTCGTCCGGGTTATGATTCGGATGTGGTATATTCTCTTTTAGAACTATTCATTGCATTTCGTGTTTATGACAAATTATGCCCATCAAGTTGACATAGATATTTGTATGTAGGAGGTAGTTGAACCCGAAATTCCAACCGACCCTATTGTCGAGAGGTTAAATTTAGTTGAAAAAGAAAACAAGGATTTGAAGGAAAAATTGAAAAGAATTGAGGGGGAGGAGATGGAATTGGAGTTGCATGTTGCCGATGTCGTCGATGATCACAAGATTAAGATGGAGAAAATGCGCTTGAAGATTAGAAAGATTAGAAAATATGCCATTCATAGTGAGGCTTGGTATCATTATGCTATTGGATCAATTGTTACCTTAGTTGCGATCTTGATCGCATTTGTTGTTGCATTTAAATTCTTTAGCTAGAGAGTTATTTGTTTGTTGCATTTAAGTGTTGTATGATCTTTATGTATGAACTTTATGTATTGTATTAATTTGATGTTTTCGGTGCTGTGTATTGAAGATGAGCCGGCAATGGATGTACGATGACCGATGCTCTCCCGAGTTCATTAATGGCGTGTGTACTTTTCTGCTTGCGGCTAAGGCAAACAAGCGAGCGGATGGTTTTATGCATTGTCGATGTGTTGGCTGTAAGAATGGTCGCAATTACTCTACGTCAAGAACCATTCACCTCCACCTGTTTGAGTCCGGTTTCATGCCCCACTATAATGTTTGAACCAAGCATGGAGAAAGAGGGGTTATGATGGAAGACAATGAAGAAGAAGAGGACGACGCCAGCTATCCTGGCCATGGGTTCCCTAAATGTGATGATACAACAATGAGGGAAGAAGCTGAGCCGGTAATGCGGGAAGAAGCTGAGCCGGCAACGCGTGAAGAAGATGAAGAAGAGGCATCGGATGAGCCCATTGATGATCTAGGTCGGGCCATTGCCGATGTAAAGAGAAACTGCGCAAGTGATTTGGAGAAGAAGAAGTTGCATCACATGTTAGAGGATCACAAAAAATTGTTGTACCCGAATTTCTTAGGTGACAAGAAAAAGCTGGGCACCACACTGGAATTGCTGCAATGGAAGGAAGAGAATGGTGTATCTGACAAGGGATTTGGAAAGTTGCTGGTAATGATAAAGGATATACTTCCAAAGGACAACGAATTGCCCGAGAGTACGTACCAAGCAAAGAAGGTTGTCTGCCCTCTAGGGTTAGAGGTGCAGAAGATACATGCATGCCCTAATGATTGCATCCTCTACCGCGGTGAGTACGAGGATTTGAACGCTTGCCCGGTATGCGGTGCATTGCGCTATAAGATCAGCCGCGATGACCCTGGTGATGTCGAGGGCAAGCGCCCCAGGAAGAAGATTCCTGCCAAGGTGATGTGGTATGCTCCTATAATACCATGGTTGAAATGTTTGCTCCAAAACAAAGAGCATGTCAAGGCGATGCGATGGCACAGAGAATACCGTAAGAAAGACGGAAAGTTGAGAGTACCCGCTGACGGGTCGCAGTGGAGAAAAATCGAAAGAAAGTACGGGAAGGAGTTTGCAGATGACGCAAGGAACGCATGGTTTGGTCTAAGCGCAGATGGCATTAATCCTTTTGGGGAGCAGAGCAGCAACCATAGCACCTGGCATGTGACTCTATGTTTGTATAACCTTCCTCCTTGGTTGTGCATGAAGCGGAAGTTCATTATGATGCCAGTGCTCATCCAAGGCCCTAAGCAACCCGGCAACGACATTGATGTGTACCTAAGTCCATTAGTTGAAGAACTCTTACAACTGTGGAATGGAACATGTTTACGTGCGTGGGATGAGCACATGGGGGAAGAATTTGACCTAAAGGTGTTGCTGTTCATGACCATCAATGATTGGCCTGCTCTCGGTAACCTTTCAGGACAGACAAACAAGGGATACCGCGCATGCACGCACTGTTTGGACGATACCGACAGTATATATTTGGCTAATTGTAAGAATAATGTGTACCTAGGACATCGTCGATTTCTTCCGAGCAGGCATCCCGTAAGAAAGAAAGGCAAGCATTTCAAAGGTGAGGCGGATCACCAGACGAAGCCTCGCTACCGTACTGGTGTTGACGTACATGCTATGGTCAAGGATTTGAAGGTGGTCTTTGGAAAGGGTCCTGGTGGACAACCTATTCTGAATGACGCTGACGGACGCGCACCCATGTGGAATAAGAAATCTATATTTTGGGACCTGCCCTATTGGAAAGACCTAGAGGTCCGCTCCGCAATCGACGTGATGCACGTGACGAAGAATCTTTGTGTGACCCTGCTTGGCTTCTTGGGCGTGTATGGGAAGACAAAAGATACACCTAAGGCACGGGAGGACCAACAACGTATGCACGGAAAAGACGGCATACATTAGGGTCATGCAAGCTACGCTCTTACCAAAGAAGAGAAGGAAATCTTTTTTGAATGCCTGCTTAGCATTAAGGTATCGTCTGGCTTCTCGTCGAATATAAAGGGAATAATAAACATGGCAGAGAAAAAGTTCCAGAACCTAAAGTCTCATGACTGCCACGTGATTATGACGCAACTGCTTCCGGTTGCATTGAGGGGGCTTCTACCGGAAAACGTTCGATTAGCCATTGTGAAACTATGTGCATTTCTCAATGCAATCTCTCAGAAGGTAATCGATCCAGAAATCATACCAAGGTTAGAGAATGATTTGGTGCAATGTCTTGTCAGTTTCGAGTTGGTGTTCCCAGCATCCTTCTTCAACATCATGACGCACGTCCTAGTTCACCTATGCGAAGAGATTAACATTTTGGGTCCTGTATTTCTACACAATATGTTCCCCTTTGAGAGGTTCATGGGAGTCTTAAAGAAATATGTTCATAACCGTGCAAGGCCAGAAGGAAGCATCTCCAAGGGCCATGAAAATGAGGAGGTCATTGAGTTTTGTATTGACTTTATTCCTGACCTTAAGCCGATTGGTGTTCCTGAATCGCGGCATAAGGGCAGACTGGATGGAAAAGGCACGCTAGGAGGGGATTAAATAATATGTATGGACGGACATTCTCTCACTGAAGCACACTACACAGTTCTATAGAATTCCGCCTTGGTGGCTCCGTATATGGATGAACACAAGAATTTGCTATGCTCCAAACACCCGGAGTGGTCTGATGACTAGATTACACGTGAACAAACCAGGAGTTTCGCCAGCTGGTTGCAGACACGTACCATGCATGACACCTCTATTGAAGATGACTTGTACTTGTTGTCCCAGTTACCATCTTCGAATATAATGACTTTCAAAGGGTACGAGATAAATGGTAATACATTTTACACGATCGCCCAAGATAAGAAGAGCACCAACCAAAACAGTGGTGTCCGCTTTGATGCAGAAACCAAGATAGGAAAGGAAACATATTGTGGTTATATACATGACATATGGGAACTTAACTATCGACGTGGTTTGAAGGTCCCTTTGTTTCGGTGCAAATGGGTCAATATGACACGAGGCGGGGTAACGGAAGACCCGCAGTACGGAATGACAACAGTGGATCTCAAAAATCTTGCATATGCAGATGAACCATTCGTCCTAGCCAATGATGTGACACAGGTTTTCTATGTGAAGGACATGTCTACCAAGCCAAAAAAAAATGAAAATATAAGGAAGCGAATGCATCGTATGATGAGCCAAAGCGGCACATAGTTCTTTCTGGGAAGAGAAACATCGAGGGAGTGGATGACAAGACAGACATGTCAGAAGATTATGAAAAGTTTGATGAAATTGCTCCATTCACAGTGAATCTTGACCCGAGCATCCCGTTAAATGATGAAGATTTTCCATGGTTACGGCGCAAAGGGATACACGCGAAGAAAAAGTTTCACACCCAAAGATCTGGGATGTGATCGGCTTCACTATCATCACTTTCTTCTGTGTTTCATACCCAGGAGGGAATCTCTGTAATAGTTAGGGTAGTTATGTGTTTTGGCATTTGAAACGCGAAGAAATTTGATGTGCAAACAAATTCTTTCATGCCTTTACTGATTTTTAAAGTTAAGTTATTCACAAACTAGTGATTCACACTAATTTCAAATAATTCAAAATTTAAACTATTCAAATTTGAAAACTACGGACACTAACAGAAAGTTTGTAATTTTTTGTACCTAAAGCAAAAATATTCACAAAGAAACTCTAAATACACAAAAAAACAACTCAAAAATAAATAAAGCAAAAAAATAAAAAAAAGCCCGCGTACTAGGCCAGAGCGGCCTGCATACGACTAGAAACCCAACCTGTTGTTGGGCCAGGATGCAGGCCTGCAAAGGCCCAGTAGGCCCACAAGGAAGCACAGAACATGTAGGCCCAGTAGGCCTGCTTTGGAGAGGAGCTCGAGAGAGCTACCGCACGGGGGTTTATAAACCAGTGCGGACACCCCTCAGCTAGCGAGGTGGGACTAAACTTGCCGCCCAGCACCTTGCCAGCGCACCCCCTTTAGTACCGGTCGGTGGCTCCAACTGGTACTAAAGGCCCCCCCTTTAGTACCGGTTGAAGCCCGTACCCGGTACTAAAGGGTGTGCGGTTCCCGCCGCTTGGCCTGGCCAAAACAGGCCTTTAGTACCGGTTGGTGGCTCCAACCGGTACTAAAGGTCCATCCTACATAACTAAACACTTCAAAAATTTCAGTTTCTCATCTACTTCTTCTCTGCCCTGTCGCCCGCCGCCCCCGTCTTCATATCCCTCGTCGCCGCTCCGTCCCCTTCGTCGCCACCCCATCGTCCCTGTCCCCGTCGTCCCCGTCGTCATCGCCGCGCCGTCCCGGCCTGTCCCGCATCATCCCCATCCCTGTCATTGCCGCCCCGTCCCTGTCGTCGCCGCCCCGGCCCGTCCCCGTCATCGCCGCCCCGGCCCGTCCCCGTCGTCGCCGCCCCGTCCCTGTCCCCGCCGTCGCCATCCCCTTCGTCGCCACGCCCGTCGCCGTCCCCGTGGCCGCCCCCCGTCGCCTCTCGCCTCGCCGGAGAGCACACACACACACATACATTTTTTTAGTTTTTTAGTTATAGAAATAGTTATAAAAATGTTAGAAATTTTTCTTTTTTTAGTTATAGAAATAGTTAGTTATATAGCATTGTTAGAAATGTTATAGAAAAGTTAGCATTGTTAGGAATTTTTCTGTTTTTTAGTTATAGAAATAGTTATAAAAAAGTTAGAAATTTTTCTTTTTTTAGTTATAGAAATAGTTACTTATTTAGCATTGTTAGAAATGTTATAGAAAAGTTAGAATTGTTAGGAATTTTTCTGTTTTTTAGTTATAGAAATAGTTATGAAAAAGTTAGAAATTTTTCTTTTTTTAGTTATAGAAATATTACAAATATTATACAAATGTTAGTTATATATATATATAAATGTTATAAATTTATTTCTGTTTTTTAGTTATAGAAATATTAGAAATGTTATAGAAATGTTAGTTATATAGCATTGTTAGAAATGTTATAGGAATGTTAGTTATATAGAAATGTTAGAAATTTTAGTTATCAAAATCCAATCATTAAAAAAATGTTACTTTTTACGGGCATATAGCTAGTATTTGTTCTCGACGATGCCCGGCCCGCATCCTCGCCGTCGACCCGTCTGCGACGACGTCCGGCTGACCCATGTCCGGGACTGGGCTCCGCTGGGCTGGCACTGTGAGGTGCTTCCTGGAGGGGCGCGCCGCTTGATGAGGAACCCAGCCCCGGTCGTCGACCCTGATCTCGTTTGGTGGTGTTTGCGTGGGCCAGTTTTGGTGCGGAGGGAGCCGGCCCCGCCGGAGGTGGTACGTCGCTGTGTCAGGGAGGAGGACGAGCACGTCCATCGCTACATGGTTGCGTTAGAGGGCGGCAGGTTCTCCTATACCTCGCAGTTTCTTCAGGGATCTCACTTCAGCTATGATCCTGTGAGGGTTCCTTCTCTTTGGGTGTCCACCGCCCGCGCCGCATGATCCGACGATGTATTCGAGATTATATCTATTATTCGAGACGATGTATTCGAGATTATATATATTATTCGAGACGATGTATTCGAGATTATATTCGATGATGCTTATTATGTACTATGATTGATTCAGTTTTTCCTTATTAATTGATTGCATCCATGCATTGTAATTTGAATATATTTCTTTTGGATTAGTTAAACAAAACCTATGGCGGACAATACCGGCAGAGAGGGAGAAGAGGCCCTGTTCAATATCATACGCAATCCTCGCAGGCCAGATGATGATCAGAATGAAGAAGATTACGACGGCTCCGAATATCTAAACAACACCGGGGAGGGTGATATGATATTCGATCGCGACGACCGAATTGATGAAGTCATGAACTATGAACATGACGAAGAAAATATTGATCTTGAAACAACAAAGACCGGCGAGGTATATATATTTATATAAGCAGGCATCTGGTGATCATCACATGTTTTAAATGACTTGAAGATATATTAACAAATCGATCTTTCTTCTTTCAGCCATCCGGATCGAGCAAATCTTCAGGTAACAGGACGAAACGAGGCCCTAACAAAAAGTTAAAGGAGGGCGTAAAGTACAATATCGAGGCAATCAGACCTAATGGCGAACCATTCGCGCCTAAGAAGATTGCGGACAAGTTTGTTCGTCAGTGCGGAGTTCTTGTGAAGGATCAACTCCCGATCTCCCTTCAAGAATGGAGAGAGCCAGCAAAGCCACGTCCAGGAGTTACTTTTGTCGACGACAGACAAAAACATTTGCTTTGGGAAACGCTCATGGAACATTTCACCCTACCAGATCATTTCACAGATGCAGATATGGAGAAAGTCAAGGACGCTGCTCTTAGGAAGATGGCGGTTGCATTCAAGAACCACAGGATTCGTGAATGGGCCAAGTACGTCAACGAAGGAAGGAAGACTCCAGTATTCGAGGGAACACTAGAGAACCAAAGTGCTCATTGGGACGATTTCATGAAATTCAAGGATTCGGAATTATCTAAGGAACGGTCGAGAATAAACAAGGCCAATGCCGCAAAAAAGGATAAGTTCCATAAGCTGGGGCCAGGTGGCTATGCGGTGGGAATGCCTAAGTGGGATAAGTCTGAGAAAGAGATGCTGGATGCAGGTGTCACTCCAGAAACATTGAGCTGGCCCTCCAGGTGCAGGACTTGGTTCTATGCACATGGGGGGGAGTTGGACCCAAAGACAGGCAAAGTTTCGAAGAAGGCATGTCTGGACGGAGCCGAAGATAAGCTACTTGTTGCAATAGAAGAGGCTCGATCCGGGTTGTACGAGCCCAACAGAGAGAACGACGAGCTTACGCGTGCCCTGGGAAATCCTGAACACCCAGGAAGAACACGAGGCATGGGCGCTATTCCGTGGTATGAGGGGTTTTCGGACTGGAACGCCGACTACAGAACCCGTGCGAGAAAGAAGATTGCGGAGGAGAAGAAGAGGAAGATGGAGGAGGAGCAGAGGAAGCTAGACTATGAACGCCTTCAAGGCCTAGAATCAGCACACGCGGACTTGGAAATCAAATTCCAGCGGCACCAGGAGCAGATCGACTCACTTAGCCAGCAAAGGGGGTCTCGGCAGCTAGCGGATGATCCACCAATGGATAGCACCGTCCCATCCATGCCGAGAAGCAGCGTGGGTTCCGCCCCGGGCGACGCATTGCTGGATAGCTACCCAGTGGATGACATCATGGAGAACACTAACTGCGAGCTACACTTCAAAATGAAGAACATATCCATGAAGGTGGCGGACGCCCTTGCTTTTACAAATCCCCCCGAGGCAACCTTCCATTGCAACCCGATTCCAGCGGGCTATGCTCGTGTCTTTGTTGATGAGGTGGTGGACCAATATTCGGGGCTAGAGCTTGACATTCCTGGAGGTGACGACGAGCACACACTAGGAGAGGCCAACCATCGTATCATCCTATGGAGAAAGGATTGCATCATCTTTCGAAGGCCACCGACACCGCGTCATCCGACTCCTCGCCGCAGCCCGCCACCGAGTCACCAGACTCCTGCTCCTCCAAGTCCACCAACGTGTCAGGCCACTCCTCCTCCAAGTCCGGCACAGCTTCAGGCCACTCCTCCTCCAAGTCTAGCAAAGCGTCAGGCCACTCCTCCTCCAAGTCCGGCACAGCTTCAGGCCACTCCGCCTCCAAATCCGGCACAGCTTCAGGCCACTCCTCCTCCTCCTCCAACTCAGCCACGTCAGCCGTCTTCGCCGCCTCAGCAATCACGAAAGAGAGCCGCCTCAGCTATGGTGCGTAGCAGTACAAGTCGAGGTAGTACTGCAGGTACAGGCGGAGGCAAGCGATTTTAATATGGTCCAAGCCTCGCGCCTCTTCCGCAGAGGCCTTACGACAAGTCCGAGGAGGAAAACATAGCCATATCGAAGGCCGAGGTGGAAGCCCATTTTGCACCGAAACCGCCACCGCCGCCAAGGGAGAAAGTGCCTGTGGAAAAGATTGACCACTTCATTCGTATGGATAGACCACCAGCTCCCAAGCCTGTTGACACAAACTATGAGCGCCACCTTAGGAAGTTAAATCGAGCACGTCTACAGAAAGAGGCGAGCTCGAGCTCGAGCAAATCAGCTGGCAAAAGGAGCGGTAAAACCGTTCCCCAGCTGGGAGAACAGGCGGCGCAATCAATCCCCCTGCTTGTTGTGCCAATAACACATGAGAGTAGGCGCGCCCAATATTATTGTGGTCAAACCATTAACGTTCCTGGGGTGGGCGATGTGGTAATAACCGAGGAGCATATTGCGCAGGCTGAATCGATCGGGATCACTGTTGGACAACTCCTCGATATCGAGCCCATGTCTCCGACTAGAGAGGAGGAAATAAAACGAAAATATGCCCGGGGCCAACCTTTGGTCGAGCCAGAGGTGGTCAATAAGCTCCCAACGAGAATGTATGAATTGCATCAATGGTACATGGACATTACCAAGATTTCCAATTGAGAGTCCCTCATGGTGAATGTCAACGAGGAGCATTACTTCCATAAGAAAGCTGTGACCGTTGAGTATTCAGAACTATTTCAGCTATACAATAAAGACGCGCTCGACAAATCTATCGTCAGTTGCTATTGTCTGTAAGTGATTTCTTTCTGTAATTTAAGTATCAATCTAGCTGATCATTTTGATCAATCATTACCTGTATTATCCTCACTATATTCTTTTCTGTGGTATTATGCAGGATGAAGATTTATGAAATGAAAAAAGGTGGACGCTATGGCATTGGGTTCGTTGACCCAAATACCATTAATGCATACACATGGAAAATAGATCCATATCACGAAAAATGTGTAGAGGAAAGCATGCTATAGTTCTTCAAGGAACTCAAATACAATGAAGATATACTACTTCCTTACAACTTAAAGTGAGTCACACTGTCTTGTACTACAAATTCTGTTTTTCCCTACTAGCTATAGCTACATGTTTTTGCTTACATATGCCCGCTTAATTAAGACATGCAAACGTGTGTGCATGCAGATTTCACTGGATCTTGTTAATCATTAAAGTTGATGAAGGAACTGTTGAAGTACTAGACTCACTACTTAAGAAAGCAAGTGACTACACCATCGTGAAGGGGATAGTCAACAGGTAATTTCAATCATTATTAACTATATCTCGGCCTATTTAATTAGTTCATCATTTCCTGATAACAACTATTTTATAACCCATTTATTCATTTTCTTTGTCAGCGGGGCAGGGCTTGGGCAAAGTTCATCAGGGCCACTCCAGGACTGGGCTCCGCTGGGCTGGCACTGTGAGGTGCTTCCTGGAGGGGCGCGCCGCTTGATGAGGAACCCGGCCCCGGTCGTCGACCCTGATCTCGTTTGGTGGTGTTTGCGTGGGCCAGTTTTGGTGCGGAGGGAGCCGGCCCCGCCGGAGGTGGTACGTCGCTGTGTCAGGGAGGAGGACGAGCACGTCCATCGCTACATGGTTGCGTTAGAGGGCGGCAGGTTCTCCAATACCTGGCAGTTTCTTCAGGGATCTCACTTCAGCTATGATCCTGTGAGGGTTCCTTCTCTTTGGGTGTCCACCGCCCGCGCCGCATGATCCGACGATGTATTCGAGATTATATCTATTATTCGAGACGATGTATTCGAGATTATATATATTATTCGAGACGATGTATTCGAGATTATATTCGATGATGCTTATTATGTACTATGATTGATTCAGTTTTTCCTTATTAATTGATTGCATCCATGCATTGTAATTTGAATATATTTCTTTTGGATTAGTTAAACAAAACCTATGGCGGACAATACCGGCAGAGAGGGAGAAGAGGCCCTGTTCAATATCATACGCAATCCTCGCAGGCCAGATGATGATCAGAATGAAGAAGATTACGACGGCTCCGAATATCTAAACAACACCGGGGAGGGTGATATGATATTCGATCGCGACGACCGAATTGATGAAGTCATGAACTATGAACATGACGAAGAAAATATTGATCTTGAAACAACAAAGACCGGCGAGGTATATATATTTATATAAGCAGGCATCTGGTGATCATCACATGTTTTAAATGACTTGAAGATATATTAACAAATCAATCTTTCTTCTTTCAGCCATCCGGATCGAGCAAATCTTCAGGCAACAGGACGAAACGAGGCCCTAACAAAAAGTTAAAGGAGGGCATAAAGTACAATATCGAGGCAATCAGACCTAATGGCGAACCATTCGCGCCTAAGAAGATTGCAGACAAGTTTGTTCGTCAGTGCGGAGTTCTTGTGAAGGATCAACTCCCGATCTCCCTTCAAGAATGGAGAGAGCCAGCAAAGCCACGTCCAGGAGTTACTTTTGTCGACGACAGACAAAAACATTTGCTTTGGGAAACGCTCATGGAACATTTCACCCTACCAGATCATTTCACAGATGCAGATATGGAGAAAGTCAAGGACGCTGCTCTTAGGAAGATGGCGGTTGCATTCAAGAACCACAGGATTCGTGAATGGGCCAAGTACGTCAACGAAGGAAGGAAGACTCCAGTATTCGAGGGAACACTAGAGAACCAAAGTGCTCATTGGGACGATTTCATGAAATTCAAGGATTCGGAATTATCTAAGGAACGGTCGAGAATAAACAAGGCCAATGCCGCAAAAAAGGATAAGTTCCATAAGCTGGGGCCAGGTGGCTATGCGGTGGGAATGCCTAAGTGGGATAAGTCTGAGAAAGAGATGCTGGATGCAGGTGTCACTCCAGAAACATTGAGCTGGCCCTCCAGGTGCAAGACTTGGTTCTATGCACATGGGGGGGAGTTGGACCCGAAGACAGGCAAAGTTTCGAAGAAGGCATGTCTGGACGGAGCCGAAGATAAGCTACTTGTTGCAATAGAAGAGGCTCGATCCGGGTTGTTCGAGCCCAATAGAGAGAACGACAAGCTTACGCGTGCCCTGGGAAATCCTGAACACCCAGGAAGAACACGAGGCATGGGCGCTATTCCGTGGTATGAGGGGTTTTCGGACTGGAACGCCGACTACAGAACCCGTGCGAGAAAGAAGATTGCGGAGGAGAAGAAGAGGAAGATGGAGGAGGAGCAGAGGAAGCTAGACTATGAACGCCTTCAAGGCCTAGAATCAGCACACGCGGACTTGGAAATCAAATTCCAGCGGCACCAGGAGCAGATCGACTCACTTAGCCAGCAAAGGGGGTCTCGGCAGCTAGCGGATGATCCACCAATGGATAGCACCGTCCCATCCATGCCGAGAAGCAGCGTGGGTTCCGCCCCGGGCGACGCATTGCTGGATAGCTACCCAGTGGATGACATCATGGAGAACACTAACTGCGAGCTACACTTCAAAATGAAGAACATATCCATGAAGGTGGCGGACGCCCTTGCTTTTACAAATCCCCCCGAGGCAACCTTCCATTGCAACCCGATTCCAGCGGGCTATGCTCGTGTCTTTGTTGATGAGGTGGTGGACCAATATTCGGGGCTAGAGCTTGACATTCCTGGAGGTGACGACGAGCACACACTAGGAGAGGCCAACCATCGTATCATCCTATGGAGAAAGGATTGCATCATCTTTCAAAGGCCACCGACACCGCGTCATCCGACTCCTCGCCGCAGCCCGCCACCGAGTCACCAGACTCCTGCTCCTCCAAGTCCACCAACGTGTCAGGCCACTCCTCCTCCAAGTCCGGCACAGCTTCAGGCCACTCCTCCTCCAAGTCTAGCAAAGCGTCAGGCCACTCCTCCTCCAAGTCCGGCACAGCTTCAGGCCACTCCTCCTCCAAATCCGGCACAGCTTCAGGCCACTCCTCCTCCTCCTCCAACTCAGCCACGTCAGCCGTCTTCGCCGCCTCAGCAATCACGGAAGAGAGCCGCCTCAGCTATGGTGCGTAGCAGTACAAGTCGAGGTAGTACTGCAGGTACAGGCGGAGGCAAGCGATTTTAATATGGTCCAAGCCTCGCGCCTCTTCCGCAGAGGCCTTACGACAAGTCCGAGGAGGAAAACATAGCCATATCGAAGGCCGAGGTGGAAGCCCATTTTGCACCGAAACCGCCACCGCCGCCAAGGGAGAAAGTGCCTGTGGAAAAGATTGACCACTTCATTCGTATGGATAGACCACCAGCTCCCAAGCCTGTTGACACAAACTATGAGCGCCACCTTAGGAAGTTAAATCGAGCACGTCTACAGAAAGAGGCGAGCTCGAGCTCGAGCAAATCAGCTGGCAAAAGGAGCGGTAAAACCGTTCCCCAGCTGGGAGAACAGGCGGCGCAATCAATCCCCCTGCTTGTTGTGCCAATAACACATGAGAGTAGGCGCGCCCAATATTATTGTGGTCAAACCGTTAACGTTCCCGGGGTGGGCGATGTGGTAATAACCGAGGAGCATATTGCGCAGGCTGAATCGATCGGGATCACTGTTGGACAACTCCTCGATATCGAGCCCATGTCTCCGACTAGAGAGGAGGAAATAAAACGAAAATATGCCCGGGGCCAACCTTTGGTCGAGCCAGAGGTGGTCAATAAGCTCCCAACGAGAATGTATGAATTGCATCAATGGTACATGGACATTACCAAGATTTCCAATTGAGAGTCCCTCATGGTGAATGTCAACGAGGAGCATTACTTCCATAAGAAAGCTGTGACCGTTGAGTATTCAGAACTATTTCAGCTATACAATAAAGATGCACTCGACAAATCTATCGTCAGTTGCTATTGTCTGTAAGTGATTTCTTTCTGTAATTTAAGTATCAATCTAGCTGATCATTTTGATCAATCATTACCTGTATTTATCCTCACTATATTCTTTTCTGTGGTATTATGCAGGATGAAGATTTATGAAATGAAAAAAGGTGGACGCTATGGCATTGGGTTCGTTGACCCAAATACCATTAATGCATACACATGGAAAATAGATCCATATCACGAAAAATGTGTAGAGGAAAGCATGCTATAGTTCTTCAAGGAACTCAAATACAATGAAGATATACTACTTCCTTACAACTTCCAGTGAGTCACACTGTCTTGTACTACAAATTCTGTTTTTCCCTACTAGCTATAGCTACATGTTTTTGCTTACATATGCCCGCTTAATTAAGACATGCAAACGTGTGTGCATGCAGATTTCACTGGATCTTGTTAATCATTAAAGTTGATGAAGGAACTGTTGAAGTACTAGACTCACTACTTAAGAAAGCAAGTGACTACACCATCGTGAAGGGGATAGTCAACAGGTAATTTCAATCATTATTAACTATATCTCGGCCTATTTAATTAGTTCATCATTTCCTGATAACAACTATTTTATAACCCATTTATTCATTTTCTTTGTCAGCGGGGCAGGGCTTGGGCAAAGTTCATCAGGGCCACTCCAGGCGCATGGAAAGAAAAGCTAAAATGGTATCGACCCAAGGTAAGTAATTAAGTAGTACTAGCTAGCTGCCATCTCTTTAATTATCATGCTTGATTAATTATTATCTGATCAAATTCCATTCTCGTAAAGGCCCTGAAGCAGGCGCCGGGGAATAATCTATGTGCATACTACGTTTGCGAGAACATTCGCATGATGGCGTCCGAAAGGAGCAAATCTCAAAGACAGGAGTGGGTACAATATCGATTATCAGAACACTATTCACAATTTTTACACCATTATCGATATCTAGTCACACAACTAATACACATGCATATTGATCTCCTTCTTAACAGTTCAAAGAGGTGCGGGACAAGCTCCTAGCACAGGACCGCATAGAAGCAATTCAAGAGGAAATAGCGGGATTTTTGCTCGACCAGGTCATAGATCCCAAAGGAGAATACTATTACCCGCTACCGCCCCCATGAACCACTTCCAATTGTTATCGTGCTTCGAAGGCACCAATTAGCTAGGCTAATGCCACTGGCTCCGAAGGCACCAATTAGGAGAAATTGTATGTATATACATATATACATGTGTGTATATATGTGTGAATTAATTAATGGTGGTTGTGTGAGACATTCGATGATATATATATATATATATATATATATATATATATATATATATATATATATTATGATCGGTTCTACTAGAAATTTATTTATATATATGCATAACATGTACAATATATAGTATCGTAAAATACCAGCAAACGAAAAAGAATTAAATGGAAAACACAAAATTAAATGAAAAAGAAATCATAAACCCAAACCCCCCCAACATTTTAATACCGGTTGGTGACACCAACCGGTACTAAAGGGCTCCCTGCCCCCGTAGCTGGCTCGTGCCACGTGGTTGCCCTTTAGCACCGGTTCGTGCTGAACCGGTACTAAAGGGGGGGGGCCCTTAGTGCCTACATTTTAGCGCTGGTTACCAAACCGACACTAAAGGGCCTTACGAACCGGTGCTATTGCCCGGTTCTGCACTAGTGATCGATCCCCACTGGTACATGGACTCTGGGGCGACGGAGCACCTGACGAGCGAGATGGGGAAGCTTCGCACTCGTGAACCCTATCATGGCTCCGACAAGATCCACATTGCCAATGGAGCAGGTATGCACATCTCTCATATTGGTCAAGCATCTCTTCTCTCACTAGACATGCCAATAGGAGTCTTCAGCTTTCCAATGTTCTTAGAGTTTCAACTGTGACACGTAATCTTCTTTCAGTTCCTAAACTCACACGTGATAATAATGTGCTTTGTGAATTTCATCCTTTTGATCTTTTTATTAAGGATCAGGGCACGAGGGACATTCTTGTTAGTGGGCGGCTGTGCCAGGGCCTCTATCGTCTGGAGCATCCTGGCGTCGCTCGCGTTTTCAGTGGAGTTCGAGTATCTCCGTCATAGTGGCATGCTTGTCTTGGTCACCCGGCCACACCTATTGTCCGTCATGTTTTGCGTCGTCATGAGCTTCCTAGCTTTTCTAGCAATAAAGATGTAGTAGTGTGTGATGCTTGTCAGTAGGGGAAGAGTTATCAACTTTCCTTTTCGGAGTCCAGTCGTGAGGTGAAACATCCTTTAGAACTTGTGTTTTCAGATGTATGGGGTCCTGCTCAGACTTCTATCAGTGGTCACAATTATTATATCAGTTTCGTTGATGCTTATAGTCGCTTTATCTGGCTTTCTCTTATTAGACGTAAATCTGATGTGTTTAACATTTTTGTTCAGTTTCAAAAACATGTTGAACGCCTTCTCAAGCACAAAATTGTTCATGTCCAGTCGGACTGGGGGGGGGGGGCGAGTATCGCAACCTCAACTCCTTCTTTCAGTCGCTTGGGATCGCTTATCGTTTAGCATGTCCACATACACATCAGCAGAATGGTTCAGTAGAACGTAAGCATCGTCACATTGTTGAAGCTGGTCTTACTCTTTTGGCCTATGCATCTGTTCCATTTCGGTTTTGGAGTGATGCTTTCACCACTACATGTTTTATCATCAACCGTACTCCCACGCGTGTTTTGAACATGAAGACTCCCATTGAGGTTCTCCTTAATGAACAACCCGATTACACCTTTTTCAAGGTTTTTGGGTGCGCTTGCTGGCCGCATCTCCGTCCATATAACAAGCGCAAGCTTGAGTTTCCCTCCAAGAAGTGTGTTTTTCATGGCAATAGCTCTCTCCATAAAGGTTACAAATGTCTTCATGTTCCCACCAATCGTGTCTATATATCTCGGGACGTCCTGTTTGATGAGCATGTTTTTCCCTTTGCCAAACTTCCTGTGTCCACCGCTGAACCACCATCCATGCATTCATCCTCTATTGCTTCTGACCAATTTGATGATGTTGATACTCTCCTATATTGCTTCCTAACCATGGTGCGGGCACTGGATGTGGGGCTCATTTGGAAATTTTAGAGGCGTCATCGCCTCCTTCGTCGTCATCGCCTTCCTCGCCGACACCACCAGTCGTGCATGATGACCCTATGGCATCCTTGCATGGCCTCGGTACCCATGCACATGCACGACCGGTCGATGCCCCTGCGCTCTCGCCTACTTTGTCGCCTGTTTGGCCCGCGGCGCCGGTCACGCCAATGATGACTGGACCGGCCTCGCCTGTCCTCGCCTCGCCGCCCACGGCGACTGGGCCGGCCTCGCCCGTCCTTGCCTCGCCATCCACGGCGACTGGGCCGGCCTTGCCTGCCCTCGCCTCGCCTACGGCGTCTGGGCCTCTGTCACCCGGGCCGGCCTCTCCCGGGCTGTATTCAGCACCCTACAACCCGGGGTCGCCTGGCACTGGGACGTCTCTGTCGCCCTCGCCCAGTTCCGCTGCTGCTGGCTCCTCTGGTGCCGCTCCATCATTGTCCTCGACGTTGCTGGCTCCTACTACTGCTCAGCACCCGAATACCCGCAGTCGCAGTGGTACTATTAAGCCTAAGCAGCATCATGATGGCACTGTTGTGTGGTTGGCTGCATGCATGACTGCAGCGCTTGCGGATCCCTCCTTTGAGCCGCGCACGTATCAAGCTGCTATGCGCATTCCTCATTGGAGAGATGAAAGCACAAGTGCTCCCTAGGTGGTTTTGATAATTGATGACAACATATCTCTTGTTGGACTAACATTCGATCTAGCATGTTTCAGATAAGTTCAACAATGGAGTGGCATGGACTAAAGGTTGTGGGAACTCCTTCAAGATGCTAAGGACAAGGGATTGGCTAAAGCTTCAAGCTCAAGACTCTTCATTTTATATTTTAGTGATCCAAGATCACATTGAGTCTTTAGGAAAAGCCAATACTATCAAGGAGGGATGAGGTGTTGCTTAATGAGCCTCTTGCTTCATGTGCTTAATGATATGCTCCAAAACCCTCAACTACTTTCCCATATCCACACATGACCTAAACCCTAAGCCAAACTCGGTCCTACCGATTTTTCCTATCCGGCGCCACCGAGTTCCAATTGTCATAAGCCACTGCCAAACCCTAATCATTTCGGTCTCACCGATGGGATCTCGGTCTCACCGAGATGGGCTTGCAAACTCTCTGTTACCCATTGCAATATTCTCGGTCGCACCGAGATATGCAATCGGTTCCACCGAGTTTGCTTGGCCAAATCTCAGTTTCACTTATTACCCAAATCGGTCCCACCGAGTTTGAGTAATCGGTCAAACCGAGTTTTGGATTTACCCTAACCCCAGCACATCGGTCCCACCGAGTTGATCCAGTCGGTCCCACCAAAATCACTAACGGTCACTAGGTTTACATTTTCGGTCCGACCGAGTTTATTGATTCGGTCCCACCGAGATTGGAAAACTGTTTAACGGTTGGATTTTGTGTGGAGGCTATATATACCCCTCCACCTTCTTCTCATTCGAAGAGAGAGCCATCAGAACACACACACCATTCCAACTCATATGTTCTGAGAAAGAACCACCTACTCATGTGTTGAGACCAAGACATTCCATTCCTACCATATGAATCTTGATCTCTAGCCTTCCCAAGTTGCTTTCCACTCAAACCCTCTTTCCACCAAATCCAAATCCTATGAGAGAGAGTTGAGTGTTGGGGAGACTATCATTTGAAGCACAAGAGCAAGGAGTTCATTACCGACACACCATTTGTTACTTCTTGGAGAGTGGTGTCTCCTAGATTGGCTAGGTGTCACTTGGGAGCCTCCGACAAGATTGTGGAGTTGAACCAAGGAGTTTGTAAGGGCAAGGAGATCGCCTACTTCGTGAAGATCTACCGCTAGTGAGGCAAGTCCTGTGTGGGCGATGGCCATGATGGGATAGACAAGGTTGCTTCTTCGTGGACCCTTTGTGGGTGGTTGCTTCTTCGTGGACCCTTCGTGGGTGGAGCCCTGTGTGGACTCGCGCAACCGTTACCCTTGGGTGGAGCCCTGTGTGGACTCGCGCAACCGTTACCCTTCGTGGGTTGAAGTCTCCATCAATGTGGATGTAGGATAGCACCACCTATCCGAACCACGGGAAAAACATCCGTGTCTCCAATTGCGTTTGAATTCTCCAAACCCTTCTCTTTACATTCTCGCAAGTTGCATGCTTTACATTCCGCTACTCATATACTATTTGCATGCTTGCTTGACATGTATTGTGTGTGTTGAAATTGTGCCTAAACTCCACTTAAACCGAAAAAGCTTAAAAATTGCAACTTGAGCATTATGTGTCTAATCACCCCCCTCTAGACACATCTACTTCTAGATCCCACAAGTGGTATCAGAGCTTTGGTCTCCATTGCCTTGGTTTAATCACCATTGGAGGAAGATGGATGCGTCTACATTAGGGAGTCTTAGGCATAGAGTGCCTATTCTTGATGGAGAGTACTTTCATGAGTGGAAAAATGAGATGCTTGTAATCTTTAATCAATATCATTTGAACAAGTACATTGCTAGCCCTTGTGCACCTCATATTGATCCCTTGCATCCTACCCTAGATGAAGATATTGACATGATTCGCAATCTTAGAACTATTGAGCTCATCATTAGAGGATTGCCCAAAAATTTGATTGCTAGTTTGCCTACTCAAAATTGCGCCTATACTATATGGAAATTTCTTAAGGAACGGTTTCCCAATCATTCCTTGAAAACTTTGGATGAAATTCTCCATTAATCTATTGCCTTGAGTAAGATGAACTCTAGTGATCCTAGTTTTGGTAAATGTCTTCTTGAACTTGCCAATCTTAAGCATGCTAAAGGAGAGGTTGGAATCATTAATGATATCATACTTAAAGCTATAAGAATTCATAAAATTGACCACTTTGATGATCATTTATCTGATGAATTACCCTCTCTAGGAAATGATGAATCACAAGATCATGATCAACATGAATATTACGATGAGGATGATAGTGACTTCGATCTTGATGATGCAATGAGACATTTTGGTCTTATGGCAAATCTTCGGGGATATGAATCAGGAGGAAAGGAATGGGTTCTTGATAGTGGATGTACTGATCATATGACCGGAGATGAAGAGATGTTTCGTGAGCTTGCTGAAAATGACGGCCCTCGAAAATATGTCACCTTTGGTGATAATTCAAAGGGTAAAGTGGTTGGCCTTGGTAAGGTGGCCATCTCACATGATAGTTCCATTCAAAATGGCATGCTCGTTGAATCTCTTGGCTACAACTTACTTTCAGTATCTAGACTTGCGGACTTCAGTTTGAATGTCCTATTTACTGAGGTAGATTGCCAAGTATTTCGTCGAGACAATCATAAAATGGTCTTTACGAGTATGCGTAGAGGTGATCTTTACATTGTCGATTTCTCTAAAAAGGCACAACCTAAAACTTGCTTTGTTGCTAAATCCTCAAAAGGTTGGTTGTGGCATAGACGACTAGGTCACGTTGGCATGAGAAACCTTGACAAGCTTATTAAAGGAAATCATATCCTTGGAGTTAACGATGTCATATTTGATAAGGATAGACTTTGCAGTGCTTGTCAAGCAGGTAAACAGGTTGGAGGAAGACATCCCGTGAAGAACATCATGACCACAAGGAGGCCACTCGAGCTACTTCACATGGATCTTTTTGGTCCCAACGCCTACAAGAGTCTCGGTGGAAATTCTTTTGGTCTAGTTATAGTTGATGATTTTTCAAGATTTACGTGGGTGTTCTTTCTTAATGACAAGTCGCAGGTCCAGAAGATCTTCAGAAACTTCGCTAGGAAAGCCCAAAATCAGTTTGACGTGAAGATCAAGAAGGTTCGGAGTGACAACGAAACGGAGTTCAAGAACGCAAATGTGGACACCTTTCTTGACGAAGAAGGGATTTCACACGAGTTCTCGGCTACGTACACACCTCAACAAAATGGAGTTGTTGAGAGGAAGAACCGGACGCTCATCGAAATGGCAAGAACGATGCTTGATGAATACAAGACGCCAAAGCACTTTTGGGCAGAAGCGGTTGAGACAGCTTGTCACGCAACAAATCGCTTATATCTTCACAAGCTACTCGGCAAGACGGCATACGAGCTCCTCACCGGTAACAAGCCTCAAGTTGGATACTTTCGAGTATTCGGCTCAAAGTGCTACATTCTTGATAAGCATCGTCGTTCAAAGTTTGCTCCTAAATCACATGAAGGTTTTCTACTTGGTTATGGCTCAAACTCTCACACTTACCGTGTCTACAACAATTTCACCCGAAAGGGTGAAGAGACGGTAGATGTGAAGTTTGATGAATCTAATGGCTCTCAAGTAGAGCAATTGCCAATTGATGTAGGAGACAAAGACCCTTCAGAAGCAATTCAAGACTTGTCCATTGGAAAAATTCGTCCAACGGAGGTGAAGGAGAGTACTTCATCCGTCCAAGTGGAAGCTTCTACTTCACAACAAGGTGAACCAAGAATTGACATGGAAGCATCCACAAGTGGGACACATCAAGATGAAGAAAACGAGGAAATACGTCAAGACGAACATCAACAACCTCCTTCTCCACCACGACAAGAGAATGACGACGTCAACAATGAAGAAGGCCAAGAAGAAGAACAAGATGAAGAAGATGTTCAACAAAGACCCAAGCAGAAGCTCTCACGAGTTCGAGCAAGAATTGCCAAAGATCATCCCGTCGAGCAAATCCTCAATGATATACAAACCGGGAGAATCACTCGCTCAAAAACTCGTTTAGCTAACTTTTGTGAAAACTATTCATTCATCTCTAGTATTGAACCAATGAAGGTTGAAGAAGCATTGGAAGATCCGGATTGGATAAACGCTATGCATGAAGAGCTACATAATTTTGAGAGAAACCAAGTTTGGACATTGGTTGAGAAGCCCGACAACAACCACAACATCATTGGTACCAAATGGGTGTTTCGCAACAAGCATGATGAAGATGGAAAAGTGGTTCGCAACAAAGCACGTCTCGTCGCCCAAGGGTACACACAAGTCGAAGGTATGGACTACGGTGAGACGTATGCTCCCGTCGCTAGACTTGAGTCCATTCGCATCTTACTTGCCTATGCTAATCACCATAATATCACCTTGTACCTAATGGACATTAAAAGTGCTTTTCTAAATGGTGAAATAGAGGAGGAAGTTTATGTCAAACAACCTCCCGGCTTTGTCAATCCTAAGAAACCAAATCATGTTTACAAACTTCACAAAGCTCTTTATGGTCTTAAACAAGCTCCTAGAGCATGGTATAAATGCTTGACCAAGTTCCTTACTACAAGTGGTTTTGAAATTGGTAAAATTGATTCTACTCTTTTTACTAAAAGGGTTAATGGAGAACTATTTGTATGCCAAATTTATGTTGATGATATCATATTTGGTTCAACTAACCCTCTCTTTAGTGAAAAGTTTGGAAAGCTAATGTCAGAGAAGTTTGAGATGTCTATGATGAGTGAACTCAAATTCTTTCTTGGGTTGCAAATCAAGCAAACTAAGGAAGGTACATTTGTCTCTTAAACAAAGTACACCAAGGACTTATTCAAGAAGTTCAATATGCAAGAATGCAAAGGTATGTCTACACCCATGCCTACTAGTGGACATAATGATTTGACCAAAGATGGTGAACCTGTTGATCAAAAGGTTTATCGCTCTATGATTGGTTCATTATTATACCTATGTGCTTCACGTCCTGATATTATGCTAAGTGTGTGCATGTGTGCACGATATCAAGCTGCTCCTAAAGATTGTCATCTTAAGGTTGTGAAAAGGATAGTGAGATATTTAATCCATACACCAAATTTTGGCATTTGGTATCCCAAGAGGTCTTCTTTTGATCTTGTTGGCTATTCTGACTCGGATTATGCCGGAGACAAGGTTGATAGAAAGTCCACTTCGGGTACTTGTCAATTTCTTGATAGATCTCTTGTGTCTTGGTCTTTCAAGAAACAAAACTCGGTATCCTTATCCACCGCCGAAGCGGAATACATTGCTGCTGGTTCATGTTGTGCTCAATTACTTTGGATGACCCAAACTCTTAAAGATTATGGGATTTATGTGAAACATGCTCCACTGCTTTGTGACAATGAAAGTGCTATCAAAATTGGTCATAATCCTGTACAACATTCTCGAACTAAGCATATTGAAGTTCGTCATCATTTCATTCGAGATCATGTTGCTAAGGGTGACATCAATCTTAAGCATGTTCGCACCGATAAACAGTTAGCGGATATATTCACTAAGCCGCTTGATGAGAAAGCGTTTTGCAGGTTGAGAGGAGAATTGAACATCATTGATGCCTCGAACTTGGAGTAGAAACTCCATTGGATACATGCAAGACATGAGCTTATAACTAATCCATGATATATCTCTTATGATAACTATCTTATGTCTTGGATATATTTGCACCTTGCATGTTGTCTAACCCATGTAGGTGCTTGGTTGAATCTAATTCCATGAGATTGCGACTCACTCATATCTTGAGCGATCTCTACATCACCAAGACTCTACACAATAGTGGTTGAAGACAAGGAAGCACAAAACCATGAAACATATCCTTTGACAAACTCTATGATTAAGCTTCATGATTGTCATTTTTGGATACACAAGTGCTCTTCCTTGCAAGAACTAACCCATGTAGGTAGATGAACTCAAACTCCAAGTGGTGCTCCCAACTCTTGATGAACTACATCAACATTGAACACCCACACAAGTTCAACTACTTGAGCAAGAACCACATCACCACCCAAGGTATGTTGTTCCATCTTAGAGAAGCTTTACTCCAAGACATGAGTCAAAGCAACTCAATAAGATGTGAATACATCAAGATGCTTAAACAAAAAATGGTAACCCCATTTTGAGCTTAAACGATGAGTATGACCTATGATCAAGTGTTCTAACTTGACTCCTAAGTCAATATACTCTAACATAGGTGACTATGTCACCGCCCAATTCTAGATGAAGTTCTCTTGTGTTCCTTTCTGAGTTATTGCATTTGTCCCTTGCATATTTGTTTCTTTCTTTTTCAATTAAAAAAAAACTTCATCTAGAAACCTTTTACCCTTTTTCTTTTTGATTTTTGTTCTGCATATTTCTGCATCAAATTCCTCGCAAATCTTTCAGCTAATTCATTGCAAATCTTTGTGAGATCTTACTTGACTAGTAAGCTGAGGTGACAAGTGTTTTTCTCTGTGATGAACTCAGTTTCACCGAATAGCCATTTTAGGTCCAACCGAATCCCTTCGGTACTACCGAAACATGCCACTCGGTGCCACCGATTTCGCAATAGGAAAAACAGTTTGCCACATATTCTATATTTCTTCTGATCCAGCTCCACTCAATGAATCTTGTCCTCTACAAGCATCACAGTTTTATTCCCTTCTTGGAAATTGATGTTAAAGGGGGAGAGAGAGATCACATAAAATCTTATCATCAGGGAGAGAGAGATCACATCAAAAGCTTATCACCTAAGGGGGAGAGAATACTCAAGGATCCCAGATGCTTGATGTTCAAGAGGAGAGATGCCACATGTCTTTTTGGGGGGGAAAGACATGTTCATATGAACTCATTTGAATTTAGTTATATTCATATCCTTCAGCTCTGATTTTCTGTTTCCTATCTTCTCCCAATATCCCATGTAAGATTCAGGGGGAGCAAGACACCTAAGGGAAAGAAATCAGTCAAATTCATTGCATATCTTTATTCTTGGGGACATGTTGAATTCAATATGGTACCTTGTACTCACTCTCTACATGTCATCCCAATCTTGGTATTCTTGTGGTTTCTTTTGTTTGCTCTGGCTAGTGGATGTACCTGTGTTATCTAACTTTGTTTGTGCAGGTTCATTCCATCCTAAGCCAACTCAAGACCACAAGGTAAGTATATGCATCAAAATCATGAGTATGGGGAGTTCTTGCTTATGTACATACTGTTTGCAAGAAGGACTCATGAGCATGAAGGTATTTTCCTTGATAATCTTTTACTCTGATGCATATGGCCAAGATGCATGTAACACATTGCCTACTCTGTCACGATTATGCTCTCACATGTCTCTATATTTCATATTTACATGAGTGCATACATGTAGGGGGAGCCTATGCTTGTTACATGTCCTTCCAAAGCTTTACTTGCTGTTCTTTATATCTTTATCTAAAGCTTTGATGTATGTTGCCATCAATTACCAAAAAGGGGGAGATTGAAAGCACAAGTGCTCCCTAGGTGGTTTTGATAATTGATGACAACATATCTCTTGTTGGACTAACATTCGATCTAGCATGTTTCAGATAAGTTAAACAATGGAGTGGCATGGACTAAAGGTTGTGGGAACTCCTTCAAGATGCTAAGGACAAGGGATTGGCTAAAGCTTCAAGCTCAAGACTCTTCATTTTATATTTTAGTGATCCAAGATCACATTGAGTCTTTAGGAAAAGCCAATACTATCAAGGAGGGATGAGGTGTTGCTTAATGAGCCTCTTGTTTCATGTGCTTAATGATATGCTCCAAAACCCTCAACTACTTTCCCATATCCACACATGACCTAAACCCTAAGCCAAACTCGGTCCTACCGATTTTTCCTATCCGGCGCCACCGAGTTCCAATTTTCATAAGCCACTGCCAAACCCTATTCATTTCGGTCTCACCGATGGGATCTCGGTCTCACCGAGATGGGCTTGCAAACTCTCTGTTACCCATTGCAATATTCTCGATCGCACCGAGATATGCAATCGGTTCCACCGAGTTTGCTTGGCCAAATCTCAGTTTCACTTATTACCCAAATCGGTCCCACCGAGTTTGAGTAATCGTTCAAACTGAGTTTTGGATTTACCCTAACCCTAGCACATCGGTCCCACCGAGTTGATCCAGTCGGTCCCACCGAAATCTCTAAGGGTCACTAGGTTTACATTTTTAGTCCGACCGAGTTTATTGATTCGGTCCCACCGAGATTGGAAAACTGTGTAACGGTTGGATTTTGTGTGGAGGCTATATATACCCCTCCACCTTCTTCTCATTCGAAGAGAGAGCCATCAGAACACACACACCATTCCAACTCATATGTTCTGAGAAAGAACCACCTACTCATGTGTTGAGACCAAGACATTCCATTCCTACCATATGAATCTTGATCTCTAGCCTTCCCAAGTTGCTTTCCACTCAAACCCTCTTTCCACCAAATCCAAATCCTATGAGAGAGAGTTGAGTGTTGGGGAGACTATCATTTGAAGCACAAGAGCAAGGATTTCATTACCGACACACCATTTGTTACTTCTTGGAGAGTGGTGTCTCCTAGATTGGCTAGGTGTCACTTGGGAGCCTCCGACAAGATTGTGGAGTTGAACCAAGGAGTTTGTAAGGGCAAGGAGATCGCCTACTTCGTGAAGATCTACCGCTAGTGAGGCAAGTCCTGTGTGGGCGATGGCCATGATGGGATAGACAAGGTTGCTTCTTCGTGGACCCTTTGTGGGTGGTTGCTTCTTTGTGGACCCTTCGTGGGTGGAGCCCTGTGTGGACTCGCGCAATCGTTACCCTTGGGTGGAGCCCTGTGTGGACTCGCGCAACCGTTACCCTTCGTGGGTTGAAGTCTCCATCAACGTGGATGTAGGATAGCACCACCTATCCGAACCACGGGAAAAACATCCGTGTCTCCAATTGCGTTTGAATTCTCCAAACCCTCCTCTTTACATTCTCGCAAGTTGCATGCTTTACATTCCGCTACTCATATACTCTTTGCATGCTTGCTTGACATGTATTGTGTGTGTTGAAATTGTGCCTAAACTCCACTTAAACCGAAAAAACTTAAAAATTGCAACTTGAGCATTATGTGTCTAATCACCCCCCTCTAGACACATCTACTTCTAGATCCCACAAGAGAGGCCATGGAGAAGGAGTATCAAGCTCTTATTCGCAATAAGACATGGACTCTTGTTCCTCCACTGTCACGGGCGAATGTCATTGATTCTAAGTGGATTTTCAAAGTGAAGAAGCATTCTGATGGGTCAATTGAGCGCTACAAAGCTCGTCTTGTTGCTTGTGGGTTTCGACGGCGCTATGGTCTTGACTATGAAGGCACCTTCAGTCCAGTGGTCAAGCCTACTATCATCAGGCTACTTCTCTCTCTTGTCGTTACTCGAGGTTGGTTTCTTCGTCAGCTGGATGTACAAAATGCCTTTCTCCATGGTGTGTTGGAGGAAGAGGTTTATATGCGCCCGCCTCCGGGTTTTTCTGATCCAGATCGTCCTCATCATCTCTGTCGTCTGTCCAAGGCGCTGTATGATCTGAAGCAAGCTCCCCGTGCTTGGCATGCTCGTCTTGGCATGGCTCTTCACGCTCATGATTTTGCATCGTCGACTGCTGACTCCTCACTGTTTCTTCTACAGAGGCCTGAGTTTACTATGTACTTGTTGGTCTATGTGGATGATATTATTCTTGTCAGCTCCTCTCAGTCGGCTGCTACAGCTCTTGTTCGCTCGCTCGGTACTGATTTTGCGGTCAAGGATCTTGGGAAGCTTCACTACTTCCTTGGTGTGGAGGTTACTTCTCGGGTTGATGGTTTTGTTATGATGCAGAAGAAGTACCCCTTGGATTTGTTGCAGCAAGCTGGGATGCTTAAGTGCAAACCAACGACTACACCCATGTCTACAACTGACAAGATCACTGCTGTGGATGGTGAGCTTCTGTCTTCTACTGATGCAACGGAGTACAGGAGTATTGTTGGTGGTCTTTAGTACTTGACGATCACACGACCGGACATCTCTTCTGCTGTCAACCGAGTTTGCCAGTATCTACAATCACCCCGTGACACTCATTGGTCTGCTGTTAAGCGCATCTTGCGCTACATTCGGTTCACGGTGTCTCACGGCTTGCATATTCGACCGACCTCCTCTGGATGTCTCTCAGCGTATTCTGATGCGGATTGGGCTGGCAGTCCGGATGACAGGCGATCTACGGAGGGTTATGATGTCTTCTTTGGCTCTAATCTGATCACCTGGAGTGCTCGGAAACAGGCCACTGTCTCACGTAGTAGTACTGAAGCTGAGTATAAGGCTGTGGCCAATGCGACTGCGGAGATTATCTAGGTATAGTCTTTGCTTCGAGAATTGGGTATATCTCACTCGCAGTCTCCTTTTCTTTGGTGTGATAACATCGGTGCTACATACATCTCTGCAAATCCGGTATTCCATGCCCGAACGAGACACATCGAAGTTGACTATCACTTTGTACGTGAACGTGTCTCTCAGAAGCAACTACAGATCAAGTTCATCTCTTCCAAGGATCAACTTGTAGACATCTTCACCAACCATTGCCTCTATCACAGTTTGAGGCTTGTCGGCGCAATGTTACCCTTCTAGATTCTTTAGGAAGTGGTTAAGATTGAGGAAGGGTGTTAGACTATATAGCTTGTGTATTTACACGTGTATATTGTAAAGTTGTATTCCACTCACTATATATATATATGTGACAGGCCATCCTTAAAGGGTTGTGCCGGTTCCCCCAAAACCTATTGTCTCACAGCTGTCTACCTCACCTTCCCCTTGGCCATTCCCCGCACACACAACCCGTTACTGCTCCCCGCTTGATGTACGGTGTCGTGGCTAAGTACCTGCCAATCCCCTGACCATTGCGGCGTGGAGCCGGCGGCCGTCAATCAATGGTACCATGCACGAGACTAGATGCCGCCATGGCCTAGTGTGCACGGTTCGGCTACTCGCCTACTCAACCTAGCAAAGTTGCTAGGCGGGCAGATGCAGGCTCTCCTTCACGGGCTCATCTAGTGGATCAGGTGGCTGTCTGAACGGGAAGGCAACGTGTGGTTTTCCACGGCAAGAAATGGCCGGTGAGCCATGCTCTCGAGTCCCGTGGAAAATTTGACAACGGGCGAAGGCCCGGCAATATGGTCATGAGCACTCACATTCAGAAGCCCCCTCTGTGACCCTCTGTAACCGGATTTGACATACTGTAAACGTTGCTCCATTCTTAATGAATCAATACGCAAAGCTCTTGCGTGTTCCGAAGAAAAAAAAATTCAGAGGTAGCACAGGAACTACAAGAGCCATGGTGCCGCATGTTCATACTCCAAAAACATCCGTCATGTTTCATCAAACGCAGGCCTAACTTTTGCCACCGGTTTTCCACGAGTATTCTAATCCGATTCTTCACCGAATTCAAGACCCAAATCACGTGGCGAAACCCCAGCCAAGCCGCCAGCAGGATTAGTTAAGAAAATACAATAGTATAGTAGTAGGATGATAATCGTAGGCTATTATTTTTTTGCATGGAGAGACCAAAACGTGGACGTAATTTGGAACATTATTCAGCAATGAGATCACTGTGTCGATCAGCACTCCAAGGAAGGAACCGAGGAAGGTGCCTAGCTACGTACCCCAAAATTAAGGATCTACCTAGGCACATAGCGTGCTTAACCAGATAATTACAGGTGCTACACTACACGGAGTGACCTCATAGCACATTTTCTATGGTGCAGCCTGCCACTTGTTGAGAGTGATCACTTCATTCCTCCTTGTTACCGGCCTTGCGACATGCATGCACAGAGGAAGCATTATGTGTGAACTGCGGCATGCAGAATATATCTGGTTTTACGTGGCCAAATCTCCGGAGCAACCGCCCTCTTTGACTTACATCGTACGCACGACTTTTTCTAAAGAGTATATCCGACATACACAAACTTTTCAATACTAGTGGCCATAGAGCAAAATGGAAGGAAAATTCGCAGCTTCGGCTGCACCTGTCGCGCGTGCCCTGTCAATCTGTCAAGGACTACGACCACCGAATGGCCGTGCCCTCTATATATACCTCACCAAGGGAAGACACGAACATAGCTTATGAGCTCTGACTTCTGTCCACTAGCTAGCAGAGCGTGTAGAAAATCGATCTGATGGGGAGGTCGCCGTGCTGCTGCCACGACGCCGGCGTGAAGAAAGGGCCGTGGACGGAGGAGGAGGACAAAGCGCTGGTGGAGCATATCCAGAAGCGCGGCGGGAACGTCGGAAGCTGGCGCGGCCTGCCCAAGGCCGCCGGGCTCAACCGCTGCGGCAAGAGCTGCCGCCTCCGGTGGACTAACTACCTCCGTCCTGACATAAAGCGCGGCAACTTCTCCGACGAGGAGGAACGCCTCATCATCACCCTCCACGCCGGCCTCGGCAACAAGTACGTAGTTCACGTCAAGTCTAACTACTCCACATCCGCAGTCCACCACACACACACAGCTTAGCCGCCATGCCCCATGCATGGACTGTCAATTTCCTCGTGGACCTTTTGCCATAGTTGTTAGTCTTTGAGTTTGACACTGACATGGATAAATTTCTGTTGGGCATTAGGTGGTCGACAATCGCGACGCACCTGGAGGGCCGGACGGACAACGAGATCAAGAACTACTGGAACACGCACATCCGCAAGAAGCTGTTGCGCATGGGCGTCGACCCCGTCACGCACCAGCAACTGCCACCCGACCGGACCAACCACGACGTCAACGGCGCCGCCGCCGCGCTCCTCTGGGCGGCGGCGGCCGCGAGCCTCGGCGGCCTGGACACCGGCGCCCTCATGCAGGCGCAGCTTCTGCAGCAGCTGCTCCAGGCCATCGGCTCTAACAACAGCACCACCGGCCTCATAGCCAACCTGGCAGCAGCAAACACAGTGCTGAACTCAAGCAGCAGCTTCGTTCCGAACCAGATGAACTACCTGCAGACGGGTTATCTCTGCAACAACTCCAATTTGTCAGAGCAGCACGTGGTGCAGCAGCAGCTGACCAATGATACGTCTCCGGGGACAAGCTCCTTTGCAGCAGCTGAACCGGCTGATCAGCTCTGCAACACTGCCGCTTCATATGATGTTGCACCCGCGGGTGACTGGTCGCTGACGCAGGAGTTCGGCGGCTTGCTGGAGCCCATGATGGAGCTGCCCGGGCTGTGCTCTCTCGAGGGTGACTCTTTCTGGAAGGACATATTGGAAGACAGCTACCGTTTATAGATGTCTTGTGTATGACAGTTTTGTACAGAGTTAGATCCATAATAACGGTGTACTACAACATTCATTGATTTGTTTGTGTTCATTGTGGTTCTTCCAAAGATTTTTCAGTGAAGTTGAAGGTTGTCAATTGCTGATTTGATGTGACTCAGCGCTACACTTTCCTTATAAGTTAACATGTTGCCACTCGACACAAACGCGAGGACCATCCAAGTAAAATGAGATTCCAGATAACTGAAACAGTTTCGTCGCAATAACGGTGGCGCTTAGGATATAATTTGGTTACAATCCGGCCTTAGCGATAGTGTTATACTGGCTTACTCACAGCCTATCTAGCTAATACGAACGAACCTAAGATGTACGTATTAAAAAGCTGAGTACATTTCATTTTCAATAAGAAAACTTTTATTTCGAGGAACCAACAAGAGCATTGCATTTTCATAAAACAAGAAAAGGAAATTTTATGTATAGAGCTGCAAATTTTGAGGCAAACTTGCCGAAACCCTACATTTTTTCTTACATACATATTCACAAGAAAACCATACGGAAAACTGTAGTGATGATAGAATAAATAGACATTCCTCGGTCACCTTGAAAGTAGCAAAACCACCTTTTGTTTCCAGATTAAAATTGGTTCAGGATGGTTTTCGTCTAACGTAGTTTCCTAAAAAAGTTCCACTTGGAACCTTGTATTTTCTAGCAAATTCAGTGGCAACTTTGAAGCCAGATTTAGACCAAACCATTTTGAATAGAACCACACTTAACAATTGGATAGTTTTCACATGATGGTCACATTCAAAGTAACATGACGCAATCGATTGGACGTGTCGCGAAGGGCACACGGCGAAATAGCAGCCTGTTTTTGTAGGACACATTCAGTGTGGCTGGTTTGAGGGGATAAAGCCAGATCGTCTAACCCTCGCCGTTCTGGTTGGTTCATTGTATCTATAGTATCACTCTTAGATGTTGTTCCAACCTGGGGCTATGGGTGGGCAACATGTAATCAAGGTCAGCTTATAATTCCAAGAGCAAAAGGCTAACCCCTGTAGAATTGTATTGAATAATTGTTGATGCCATATTGTGCCGGTACAAGAAGTATATATAAGAGCTAAGCCGCACCTGACCTAGACTTATTACAAACCGAGTAGGAGTCATAATCCTAATACAAGTTGTATTCTAACATCCCCTGCAGTGTCAACGGTAGGCTCGACGACGTTGAGACTGAAACGAATGTCTTGAAATGGAGTAGTCGCCAGGCCTTTAGTAAAGATATCAGCAAACTGAGCAGAAGTAGGCACGTGGAGAACGCGAACTTGACCGAGAGCCACCTTCTCTCGAACAAAATGAATGTCGATCTCAATATCCTTGGTGCGACGGTGTTGAACCGGATTCCCTGACATGTAGACAGCTGAAATATTATCACAGTAAACAATGGTAGCTTGCTTAATAGCACAGTGCAGCTCTGACAGCAACTGGTGCAACCAAACCGTATCAGCAACCGCATGAGCCACAACGCGGTACTCAGCTTCAGCAGACGAGCGGGAGACCGTAACCTACCTTTTGGAAGACCAAGAAACCAAATTGTTACCAAGAAAAACACAAAATCCGGATGTGGACCTACGAGTATCTGGACAACCGGCCCAGTCTGCATCAGAGTAAGCTGTCAAGGAGGTGGGAGAGGATTTGTTGACATGAAGACCTAAGTCTAGTGTGCCTTTGAGATACCGAAGAATACGTTTGACATCATTGTAGTATGGAATACGAGGATCATGCATGTATAAACAAGCTTGTTGGACAGCAAAAGAAATTTCAGGACGAGTGAGAGCGAGATACTGAAGTGCACCGGTAAGACTATAATAAAGAGAAGGATTAGAGAAAGGATCACCGTCGGTAGAGAGTTTGGGACCTGTATCAACAGGGGTACGGGAAGTTTGACAATCAAGCATACCAGCACGAGAAAGAAGATCCAGAGTGTACTGACGTTGAGATAAGAAAAGACCAGAGGAGTCACGGATAACAACAATACCTAAGAAGTGGTGAAGAAGACCTAAATCTGTCATAGAGAATTCATGGCGAAGAAGAGAGATAATATGATCGAAAAATTATTGTGAGAAAGCTGTGAGGATAATATTATCAACATATAAAAGAAGGCAAGCAGTGTTGTTGTTGTGATGAAAGGTGAAGAGTGAAGTGTCAGAACGGGAAGGGGTAAAACCGATGGTTTGCGCATAAGTAGAAAAGCGTTGGAACCAGGCATGTGGTGCTTGTTTAAGACCATAAAGATATTTTTGAAGAAGATAAACATGATTAGGATAGGAGGAATGTTCAAAGCTAATAGGTTGTTGACAATAGACTGTTTCTTGACGAGAGCCATGAAGAAAAGTATTTTTGACATCTAGTTGATGAATTGGCCAGGAAGAAGAGACGACGATGCTAAGGACAGTGCGAATAGTGCTGGGCTTGACAACTGGAGAGAAAGTCTTATCATAATCGATGCCGTGTTGCTGAGAGTAACCATGGCATACCCATCGAGCCTTATAACGTGCAAGACTCCCATCAAAATTAAATTTATGGCGAAAAACCCATTTGCCCGAAACGATATTTGTATTGGAAGGGCATCATATTCATCTTTCATAGCTGCGGCCCAATTAGGATCTAGGAGAGCTGATTTGTAAGATTTGGGTAGAGAGGAAGGAGATAGAGATGCATGAAGATTGAGACGATGTTTTGCAGGTAAACGAAACCCGAACTTGGCACGTGTGCGCATGGTATGATCGTTAGTGCGGCGGCCTAGGGTTTTTGCCCCAGTAGTTGGGACTTCGACGCCAGCCAGATGGTTGAGTAGGTGCTGTTGGTGGAGGTGGTGCTGGCGGCGTCGACGCGGGCGGGCGAGGAGAAGCAGTGAAGACCTGAGGATGGGAGTCCTTCGTCGTTAGGGCATGATCGACCCATTGGAGCATCGAGCGAACCTCGACGAAGGAGGGACGCGAACACCAATAGTAGTAGTTGTGAGCAGCGAGGTCTAGGGTTACGGGGATGTAGGGGCTAATATCGGAGATGGTGTTGGTGAAGGAGATGGATGGGGGTATTGGTGGAGGTAGAGCTAGAGTAGAGGTAGAGGCGGAGGAGGCCGTGGCCACGGCGACCTTGGCGGCGATGATGGTGGCGCGCCGCTCGAAGATCCGGGCGGCGGCAGCGGTGGCGGGGCTGGCGGGTTAGCCATACCCTAGGATCGAAAGTCTGATACCATGTAGAATTGTATTGAATAATTGTTTATGCAATATTGTGCCGGTACAAGAAGTAAGTATAAGAGCTAAGCCGCACCTGACCTAGACTTATTAGAAACCGAGTAGGAGTCATAATCCTAATACAAGTTGTATTCTAACAACCCCAACCTGCCCTAAGAGCAAGTACAATAGAGTTAGATAGGTGGGATATAAGAGATGCCACATAAGATTTATGCCTAGTTGGAGGAGAGAAAAGATGAGAGAGAAGTGAAACGAGCTATAAACTTAGATCCAGCGGTACCACGAACTCTAACACCCTTTGCGAGAGAAGGAGGTGGACCATATATTAATGATATAAACACTACTAGTTTGACTAACTATTGTATAAGCGAGCTATCGAATTGTCTATAAGTGACATGGCAACTCCATATAGCCTATTGTTGGCTATACTATTAACCATGCTCTAAGCCTCTAACAGAAAGCAACAATTTGGTTCAGGACTGGTCGATCCACATTTCACATGCCTTCGCCATAATACATCGGTATGTGGGCCAGTTCTTTCAAGTACCAGGCAACCTAAAAATCTGTTAAACCCGATGCAGTGACACAAGAAAACATCCTTTCACCTAAAAAATGTGTTTCAAAATAAAAAGAATTAATTGTGCTAAATCTGATGTAGTGACACAAAAAAACATGCTTCAACATGTTGCTTTGTCACAAATATCATATTCAATCTGTTAAACTTATTTGTACCCTAGCCGAGACAATTGATCTACAATTTTGTTCTAATGAACATCAACATGTTGAGGAATAAAACTACAAAATGAGCTAACGTTACCGTCTCAACCGATGCAACATAAAAGCTCCGAGTTATTAATTATGGGTGATCTATCTCTCTATGAGGCTTACATTTTATGGACGTATACACCATCCAATTGATGCATTGTTCTGTTTCTGTCTGATAACCTGTTAGTTGGGGTAGGAAGTTGTTTTTGCAGTGTTGAAAGGTGATGGAGCTAGCTCAAGCACCTTGAGACCGACGCGCGGCCTTCTACAGCTGACACCAAAGTATACACGAAGAGTATTACCTCCGATCATGTAACACCATTGATTAAATCTAATGACAGTGTTAAGTCTATATATACTGTGCGATGCGGAAACGTATTACCCTTCGAGGGGGACGTGGTACGTGTTATATAGAGGATTGCGAGTCCCTGATACGCGTACAATTCTGTTGAAGATACATGACTTGAGGGAGAAGAAGTTGTTGGGGAACGTAGCAATTTAAAAAAAATCCTACGCACACGCAAGATCATGGTGATGCATAGCAACGAGAGGGGAGAGTGTTGTCTACGTACCCTCGTAGACCGAAAGCGGAAGCGTTAGCACACAACGAGGTTGATGTAGTCGTACGTCTTCACGGCCTGACCGGTCAAGCACCGAAACTATGACACCTTCGAGTTCTAGCACACGTTCAGCTTGATGACGATCCCCGGACTGCGATCCAGCAGAATGTCGGGGAAGAGTTCCGTCAGCACGACGGTGTGGTGACGATCTTGATGTTCTACTATCGCAGGGCTTCGCCTAAACACCACTACTATATTATCAAGGACTATGGTGGAGGGGGACACCACACACGGCTAAGAGATCAATGATCAACTGTTGTGTCTCTGGGGTGCCCCCTGCCCCCGTATATAAAGGAGCATGGGAGGGAGGCAGCCGGCCTAGGAGGAGGGCACGCCAAGGGGGGAGTCCTGAGTAGGACTCCTCCTTCCCTTGTTGAAGTAGGAGAGAAGGAAAGAGGGGGAGAGGAACAAGGAAAAGTGGGCTGCACCCCTTGTCCAATTCGGACTAGAGGGGGGCGCGCGCCTCCTTCCTTTTGGCCTCTCTCCTCTATTCCCGTATGGCCCAATAAGGTCCATATACTCCCCGGCGAATTCCCGTAACTCTCCGGTACTCCGAAAAATACCCGAATCACTCGGAAGCTTTCCGATGTCCGAATATAGTCGTCCAATATATCGATCTTTACGTCTCGACCATTTCGAGACTCCTCGTCATGTCCCCGATCTCATCCGGGACTCCGGACTCCTTCGGTACATCAAAACTCATAAACTCATAATATAACTGTCATCGAAACCTTAAGCGTGCGGACCCTATGGGTTCAAGAACTATGTAGACATGACCGAGACACATCTCCGGTCAATAACCAATAGCGGAACCTGGATGCTCATATTGGCTCCCACATATTCTACGAAGATCTTTATCGGTCAGACCGCATAACAACATACATTGTTCCCTTTGTCATCGGTATGTTACTTGCCCGAGATTCGATCGTCGGTATCTTAATACCTAGTTCAATCTTGTTACCGGCAAGTCTCTTTACTCGTTTCGTAATACATCATCCCGCAACTAACTCATTAGTTGCAATGCTTGCAAGGCTTAAGTGATGTGCATTACCGAGAGGGCCCAAAGATACCTCTCCGACAATCGGAGTGACAAATCCTAATCTCGAAATACGCCAACCCAACAAGTACCTTCGGAGACACCTGTAGAGCACCTTTATAATCACCCAGTTACGTTGTGACGTTTGGTAGAACACAAAGTGTTCCTCTGGTAAACGGGAGTTGCATAATCTCATAGTCATAGGAACATGTATAAGTCATGAAGAAAGCAATAGCAACAAACTAAACGATCAAGTGCTATGCTAACGAAATGGGTCAAGTCAATCACATCATTCTCCTACTGATGTGATCTCGTTAATCAAATGACAACTCATGTCTATGGTTAGAAAACATAACCATCTTTGATCAACGAGCTAGTCAAATAGAGGCATACTAGTGACACTCTGTTTGTCTATGTATTCACACATGTATTATGTTTCCGGTTAATACAATTCTAGCATGAATAATAAACATTTATCATGATATAAGGAAATAAATAATAACTTTATTATTGCCTCTAGGGCATATTTCCTTCAGTCTCCCACTTGCACTAGAGTCAATAATCTAGTTCACATCGCCATGTGATTTAATACCAATAGTTCACATCAGCATGTGATTAACACTCATAGTTCACATTGACATGTGACCAACACCCAAAGGGTTTACTAGAGTCAATAATCTAGTTCACATCGCTATGTGATTAACACCCAAAGAGTACTGGGGTGTGATCATGTTTTGATTGTGAGAGAAGTTTAGTCAACGGGTCTGCCACATTCAGATCCGTAAGTATTTTGCAAATTTCTATGTCAACAATGCTCTGCATAGAGCTACTCTAGCTAATTGCTCCCACTTTCAATATGTATCCAGATTGAGATTTAGAGTCATTTGGATCAGTGTCAAAATTTGCATCGACGTAAACCTTTACGATGAACCTTTTGTCACTTCCATAATCGAGAAACATATCCTTATTCCACTAGGATAATTTTGACCAATGTCCAGTGATCTACTCCTAGATCACTATTGTACTCCTTTGCCAAACTTAGGGCAGGGTATACAATAGGTCTGGTACAGAACATGGTATACTTTATAGAAGCTATGGCTGAGGCATAGGGAATGACTTTCATTCTCTCTCTATCTTCTGCCGTGGTCGGGTTTTGAGTCTTACTCAACTTCACACCTTGTAACACAGGCAAGAACTCCTTCTTGGACTATTTCATTTTGAACTACTTCAAAATCTGGTTAAGGTATGTACTCATTGAAAAACTTATCAAGCGTCTTGATCTATCTCTATAGATCTTGATGCTCAGTAAGTAAGCAGCTTCACCGAGGTCTTTCTTTGAATAAACTCATTTCAAACATTCCTTTATGCTTTGTAGAATAATTCTACATCATCTCTGATCAACAATATGTCATACATATACTTATCAGAAATGTTGTAGTGCTCCCACTCACTTTCTTGTAAATACAGGCTTCACCACAGGTCTGTATAAAACTATATGCTTTGATCAACTTATCAAAGCGTATATTCCAACTCCGAGATGCTTGCACCAGTCCATAGATGGATCGCTGGAGCTTGCATATTTTGTTAGTACCTTTAGGATCGACAAAACCTTCTGGTTGCATCATATACAATTCTTCTTTAATAAATCCTATTAAGGAATGCAGTTTTGTTTATCCATTTGCCATATTTCATAAAATGCGGCAATAGCTAACATGATTCAGACAGACTTAAGCATAGATACGAGTGAGACATTCTCATCGTGGTCAACGCCTTGAACTTGTCGAAAACCCTTTTGCGACCATTCTAGCTTTGTAGATAGTAACACTACTATCAGCGTCCGTCTTCCTCTTGAAGATCCATTTAATCTCACTGGCTCGCCGATCCTTCGGCAAGTCAATCAAAGTCCATACTTTGTTCTTATACATGGATCTCATCTCAGATTTCATGGCCTCAAGCCATTTCACGGAATCTGGGCTCATCATCGCTTCCTCATAGTTCGTAGGTTTGTCATGGTCAAGTAACATGACCTCCAGAACAGGATTACCGTACCACTCTGGTGCGAATCTCACTCTGGTTTACCTACGAGGTTCGGTAGTAACTTGATCTGAAGTTACATGATCATCATCATTAGCTTCCTCACTAATTGGTGTAGTAGTCACATGAACAGATTTCTGTGATGAACTACTTTTCAATAAGGGAGCAGGTACAGTTACCTCATCAAGTTCTACTTTTCTCCCACTCACTTCTTTCGAGAGAAACTCGTTCTCTAGAAAGGATCGATTCTCAGCAATGAATATCTTGCCTTCGGATCTGTGATAGAAGGTGTACCCAAAATTTTCTTTTGGGTATCCTATGAATACGCACTTCTCCGATTTGGGTTTGAGCTTATCAGGTTGAAACTTTTTCACATAAGCATTGCAACCTCAAACTTTAAGAAACGACAGCTTAGGTTTCTTGCCAAACCATAGTTCATACGGTGTCATCTCAACGAATTTAGATGGTGCCCTATTTAACATGAATGTAGCTATCTCTAATGCATAACCTCAAAACTATAGTGGTTAATCGGTAAGAAACATCATAGACTGCACTATATCCAATAATAGTATGGTTATGACGTTCGGACACACCATTATGCTGTGGTGTTCCAGGTGGCACGATTTTGTGAAACTATTCCACATTGTTTTAATTGAAGACCAAACTCGTAACTCAAATATTTGTCTCTGCGATGAGATCGTACAAACTTTATTTTCTTATCACGATGATTTTCCACTTCACTCTGATGTTTTTGAACTTTTCAAATGTTTTAGACTTATGTTTCATCAAGTAGATATACCCATATCTGCTCAGATCATCTGTGAAGGTCAGAAAATAACGATACCCGCCGCGAGCCTCAACATTCATCGGACTGCATACATCAATATGTATTATTTCCAATAAGTCAGTTGTTTGCTCCATTGTTCCGGAGAACGGAGTCTTAGTCATCTTGCCCATGAGGCACGGTTCGCAAGCATCAACTGATTCATAATCAAGTGATTCCAAAAGCCCATCAGCATGGATTTTCTTCACGCGCTCTACACCAATATAACCTAACCGGCAGTGCCACAAATAAGTTGCACTATCATTATTAACTTTGCATCTTTTGACTTCAATATTATAAAAATGTGTATCACCACGATCGAGATCCAACAAACCATTTTCATTGGGTGTATGACCATAGAAGGTTTTATTCATGTAAACAGAACAACAATTATTCTCTAACTTACATGAATAACCGTATTGCAATAAACATGATCAAATCATATTCATGCTCAACGCAAACACCAAATAACACTTATTTAGGTTCAACACTAATCCCGAAAGTATAGGGAGTGTGCGATGATGATCATATCAATCTTGGAACTACCTCCAACACACATCATCACTTCACCCTTAACTAGTCTCTGTTCATTCTGCAACTCCCGTTTCGAGTTACTACTCTTAGCAACTGAACCAGTATCAAATATCGAGGGGTTGCTACGAACACTAGTAATATACACATCAATAATCTATATATCAAATATACCTTTGTTCACCTTGCCATCCTTCTTATCCGCCAATTACTTGGGGTAGTTCCGCTTCCAGTGACCAGTTTCAGGCTTAGGTCCAGACTTGATTTTTTCACTTGAGCAGCAACTTGCTTGCTGTTTTTCTTGAACTTCCCCTTTCTTCCCTTTGCCCCTTTACTTGAAACTAGTGATTTTGTTTACCATCAACACTTGATGCTTTTCTTGATTTCTACCTTCGTCGATTTCAGCATCACGAAGAGCTTGGGAATCGTTTCCGTTATCCCTTGCATATTATAGTTCATCACGAAGTTCTACTAACTTGGTGATGGTTACTAGAGAATTATGTCAATCACTATTTTATCTGGAAGATTAAATCCCACTTGATTCAAGCGATTGTAGTACCCAGAAAATTTGAGCACATACTCACTGCTTGAGCTATTCTCCTCCATCTTTTAGCTATGAACTTGTTGGAGACTTCATATCTCTCAACTCGGGAATTTACTTGAAATATTAACTTCAACTCCTCGAACATCTCATATGGTCCATGACGTTCAAAACGTCTTTGAAATCCTGATTCTAAGCTGTTAAGCATGGTGCACTAAACTATCAGGTAGTCATCATATTGAGCTAGCCAAACGTTCATAACGTCTGCATCTGCTCCTACAATAGGTCAGTCACCTAGCGGTGAATTAAAGACATAATTCTTCTGTGCAGCAATGAGGATGAACCTCAGATCACGGACCCAGTCCGCATCATTGCTACTATCATCTTTCAACTTAGTTTTCTCTAGGAACACATATAAAACATAGGGAAGCAATAACGCGAGCTATTGATCTACAACATAGATATGCAAATACTATCAGGACTAAGTTCATGATAAATTAAAGTTCAATTAATCATATTACTTAATAACTCCCACTTAGAAAGACATCCCTCTAATCCTCTAAGTGATTACGTGATCCAAATCAACTAAACCATAACCGATCATCACGTGAAATGGAGTAGTTTTCAATGGTGAACATCACTATGTTGATCATATCTACTATATGATTCACGCTCGACCTTTCGGTCTCAGTGTTCCGAGGCCATATCTGCATATGCTAGGCTCGTCAAGTTTAACCTGAGTATTCTGCGTGTGCAAAACTGGCTTGCACCCGTTGTAGATGGACGTAGAGCTTATCACACCCGATCATCACGTGGTGTCTGGGCACGACGAACTTTGGCAACGGTGCATACTCAGGGAGAACACTTTTATCTTGAAATTTAGTGAGAGATCATCTTATAATGCTACCGTCAATCAAAGCAAGATAAGATGCATAAAAGATAAACATCACATGCAATCAATATAAGTGATATGATATGGCCATCATCATCTTGTGCTTGTGATCTCCATCTCCGAAGCACCGTCATGATCACCATCGTCACCGGCGCGACACCTTGATCTCCATCGTAGCATCGTTGTCGTCTCGCCAATCTTATGCTTCCACGACTATCGCTACCGCTTAGTGATAAAGTAAAGCATTACAGCGCAATTGCATTGCATACAATAAACCGACAACCATATGGCTCCTGCCAGTTGCCGATAACTTGGTTACAAAACATGATCATCTGTGTTGACCATATCACATCACAACATGCCCTGCAAAAACAAGTTAGACGTCCTCTACTTTGTTGTTGCAAGTTTTATGTGGCTGTTACGGGCTTAGCAAGAACCGCTCTTACCTACGCATCAAAACCACAATGATAGTTTGTCAAGTTGGTGCTGTTTTAACCTTCGTAAGGATCGGGCGTAGCCACACTCGGTTCAACTAAAGTTGGAGAAACTGACACCTGCCAGCCACCTGTGTGTAAAGCACATCGGTAGAACCAGTCTCGCGTAAGAGTACGCGTAATGTCGGTCCGGGCCACTTCATTCAACAATACTGCCTAACCAAAGTATGACATGCTGGTAAGCAGTATGACTTATATCGCTCACAACTCACTTGTGTTCTACTCGTGCACAACATCAACGCATAAAACCTAGCCTCGGATGCCACTGTTGGGGAACGTAGCAATTTCAAAAAAATTCCTACGCACACGCAAGATCATGGTGATGCATAGCAACGAGAGGGGAGAGTGTTGTCTACGTACCCTCGTAGACCGAAAGCGGAAGCGTTAGCACAACGCGGTTGATGTAGTCGTACGTCTTCACGGCCCGACCGATCAAGCACCGAAACTACGGCACCTCCGAGTTCTAGCACACGTTCAGCTCGATGACGATCCCCGGACTCCGATCCAGCAGAATGTCGGGGAAGAGTTCCGTCAGCACGACGGTGTGGTGACGATCTTGATGTTCTACTCTCGCAGGGCTTTGCCTAAGCACCACTACAATATTATCGAGGACTATGGTGGAGGGGGGCACCGCACACGGCTAAGAGATCAATGATCAACTGTTGTGTCTCTAGGGTGCCCCCTGCCCCCGTATATAAAGGAGCAAGGGAGGAAGGCGGCCGGCCTAAGAGGAGGGCGCGCCAAGGGGGGAGTCCTACTCCCACCGGGAGTAGGACTCCTCCTTCCCTTGTTGGAGTAGGAGAGAAGGAAAGAGGGGGAGAGGAACAAGGAAAAGTGGGCTGCACCCCTTGTCCAATTCGGACCAGAGGGGGGGGGCGCCTCCTTCCTTTTGGCCTCTCTCCTCTATTCCCGTATGGCCCAATAAGGCCCATATACTCCCCGGCGAATTCCCGTAACTCTCCGGTACTCCGAAAAATACCGGAATCACTCGGAACCTTTCTGATGTCCGAATATAATCGTCCAATATATCGATCTTTACGTCTCGATCATTTCGAGACTCGTCGTCATGTCCCCGATCTCATCCGGGACTCCGAACTCCTTCGGTATATCAAAACTCATAAACTCATAATATAACTGTCATCGAATCCTTAAGCGTGCGGACCCTACGGGTTCGAGAACTATGTAGACATGACCGAGACATGTCTCTGGTCAATAACCAATAGCGGAACCTGGATGCTCATATTGGCTCCCACATATTCCACGAAGATCTTTATCAGTCAGACCGCATAACAACATGCGTTGTTCCCTTTGTCATCGGTATGTTACTTGCCCGAGATTCGATCGTCGGTATCTTAATACCTAGTTCAATCTTGTTACCGGCAAGTCTCTTTACTCGTTCCTTAATACATCATCCCGCAACTAACTCATTAGTTGCAATGCTTGCAAAGCTTAAGTGATGTGCATTACCGAGAGGGCCCAGAGATACCTCTCCGACAATCGGAGTGACAAATCCTAATCTCGAAATACGCCAACCCAACAAGTACCTTCGGAGACACCTATAGAGCACCTTTATAATCACCCAGTTACGTTGTGATGTTTGGTAGCACACAAAGTGTTCCTCTGGTAAACGGGAGTTGCATAATCTCATAGTCATAGGAACATGTATAAGTCATGAAGAAAGCAATAGCAACAAACTAAACGATCAAGTGCTATGCTAAAGGAATGGGTCAAGTCAATCACATCATTATCCTACTGATGTGATCCCGTTAATCAAATGACAACTCATGTCTATGGTTAGGAAACATAACCATCTTTGATCAACGAGCTAGTCAAGTAGAGGCATACTAGTGACACTCTGTTTGTCTATGTATTCACACATGTATTATGTTTCCGGTTAATACAATTCTAGCATGAATAATAAACATTTATCATGATATAAGGAAATAGATAATAACTTTATTATTGCCTCTCAGGCATATTTCCTTCAGAAGTATAGGAGATAAGAAGTATGGTTACAACCGAATACAGAATTTAAACTACCCATCGGCTAACTATCTTATCTATCTCCTCATACATATCTCATTTGACACCCTCCCTTAATCACAACTTCATCAAGTTGAGATTATGCTTGAAATCTTCAAAACTCCTTGTAGGCAAAGCTTTTGTAAACCCATCTGCCACTTGATCTCGTGAATGAATGAAGCGAATGTCCAAGAGTTTATTGGCGACTCTCTCTCTCTGACAAAATGGAAATCTATTTCAATGTGCTTTGTTCTAGCATGAAATACTTGGTTTGCAGACAAATAGGTGGCACCAAGGTTATCACACCATAAGCATGGACCTTGAGAGATTTTCACACCTAATTCCTTCAAGATTGACTGTACCCAGATGATTTCTGTTGTTGCATTGGCCAGGGCCTTGTATTCTACTTCAGTGCTTGACCTGGACATTGTGGCTTGTTTTCTGGCACACCATGATATAAGGTTGGGTCCAAAAAATACTGCAAAGCCACCAGTGGAGCGTCTGTCATCCAAGCATCCTGCCCAATCTGAATCAAAGAAGGCACTAACAAGAGTAGAGGGTGACTTGCTGAAGTTTAGACCAACATTGAAAGTATACTTGACATATCTGACAATGCGCTTAGCTGCAGTCAAGTGAACTGTGGTGGGTGCATGTAGGAACTGACATACTTTGTTGACAGCAAAGGAAATGTCTAGCCTGGTTAATGTTAAGTACTGAAGTGCACCTACAAGACTTCTATATTTTGTACTATCCTCTGGACCCAAAAGTGTTCCCTCTGTAAGAGATAATTTTTCTGTACTAGAGAGAGGAGTGGGTGTGGGTTTACAACCTTACAGACCTGCCTTCCTTACCAAATCTGTGGCATATTTTTCTTGAGAAAGATGTAGCCCATCCTTGTGCTGCTTCACCTCAGTTCCTAGGAAGTAATGTAATTCTCCTAGATCCTTGAGAGCAAATTCAGCACCTAAATCCTTCAAGAGTCCTGATATTGCCTCACTAGATGAGCTCGTGACAATAATATCATCAACATATATGAGAACAAACATGGAGGTGTTGAACTTGTTATAAATGAACAAGGATGTGTCAGATTTGGAAGGAACAAAGTCAACTGTCCGCATCTTTTTACTGAGACGGGAATACCATGCCCTTGGAGCTTGTTTCAGTCCATATAATGCTTTATCTAGCTTGCACACATAGGAAGGTGTATGTTTGCTTTCAAATCCAGGAGGTTGTTTCATGTACACTTCCTCTTCCAGAACACCGTGAAGAAACGCGTTCTGTATGTCTAATTGTCGAAGGCTCCATCCCCTGGAAATAGCAATAGACAATACGAGACGAATGGTAGCAGCTTTTACAACTGGAGTAAAAGTATCCTCGTAGTCTATGCCATACCGTTGCTTGAAGCCTTTTGCAACTAGTCTAGCCTTATAGCGATCAATGGTTCCATCAGACTTTCTCTTAATTCTGAATACCCACTTGCAGTCAATGAGGTTTTTACCTTGCTTGGGGGGAACCAAGTGCCACGTTTTATTTCTTTCAAGTGCCTTATATTCTTCTACCATTGCCTTTTTCCACTTGTCGTAACTGAGTGCCTCTTCAATTGTGTTGGGCTCACCTGGTTCACCTGTCGAACAAACTAGACCATATTTGGTTATGTGTTTGTAATTTTTCGGTTGAATCAAACCTTGCTGTAGTATTGTGCGGTGTTTTGGTGAACTAGCAGGATCTGCAACCATAGAGGATCCCGCAGGAGCCAGATCAGCAACAGAACTCGAGGAAGATCTGCCCGCCACTGTCGGTTCTGGATGCACAGGATTTTCTGTGACTGTGGCCCGAGGCGATGGTGGGGAAGACGCCGCAGGAGCCGCAGACGATCCAGAGGCGCCGACCGGCTCATCATGAGCTCGTAATTGCGCGGGCTCGCCTGAATCAGAAGCTGACCCCGCATCCGCCTGGCACGTGATGCCGCGCCGCTTGTAGCAGACTGACTGGTCTGCGAAGCGCATGCGGTCCGGGCCACTGTCGTGCTGCCGCGTGGCGGCAGGAGACCGGTGCGGGCTGGAGGGCGCGTCTCGCCCTGTCGGAGGGGGCCGCGCGTCATGCACCGGGCTGCTGGAGCCCACACGACCGACCGCGCCTGATGCGTGTAACGCAGGCGTGCGGCTGGTTGTTGCACGGATCCCAGAGGCGATTGCCTAGCGCGTTGCAGCTCCGATCCCGAGGGGGATTTGCTCCCCTCGCCGTGACACATGTGATGAGGGCCATCTGGATGGATTTCTTCACTGTTTGGGTTGATTTCTTCGCCATTTTCTTCTCTGTTTCCATAGTGTGGTGCTCCTGTAACATCATTAGGTGACTCATGCGCAAGAGGGTTAGCCAACAAATGATCACAACAATTATCAACACCCCCTTGATCATAACCAAAGAGACTTGGAGGAAGCAAAAGAATTTCTTTTTGAAGTAGAGCACCAGCGTTTGGATGAAGATCAGAAAAAGTCTCATCAAAAACCACGTCACGTGATATATAGACTCGACCAGTGGAGATGTCAAGGCACTTTACACCTTTGTGTTGGGCGCTGTATCCAAGGAAAGCACATTGGATCGATCGAAACATGAGCTTGCGTTTGTTATATGGGTGAAGGTTAGGCCAGCACGCACACCCAAACACAAGAAGAGTGGAATAGTCAGGTTTGACATGAAGAAGGCGTTCTACTGGAGTGTCATTATTTATGAAACGACCAGGGAGCATGTTGATAATGTGAACAGTAGTAAGAAACGCTTCGTCCCAAAACTTTAATGGCATGGACGCATGAGCTAAAAGAACAAGACCAACTTCAACAATGTGACGGTGTTTGCGCTCAGCTGAGCCGTTTTGTTGGTGAGCGTGGGGGCATGACACATGGTGTGAGATGCCAAGGGTTTGGAAGAAGGAGTTCAACTTCTCGTATTCCCCTCCCCAATCAGATTGGACAGCGATGATTTTGGAATCAAATTTATGCTCAACAAGTGCTTGAAAGTTTTTAAACACTTGGAAAACGTCAGATCTTTTCTTAAGAAGATAGATCCATGAAAACTTGCTATAGTCATCAATGAAGCTTACGTAGTAAGTGTGCCGACCAACAGAGCTAGGGGCCAGTCCCCAAACATCAGAAAAAATCAATTGCAATGGTTGAGTAGACACACTAGTAGAAATTGGATAGGGGAGCTGATGACTCTTAGCTCGCTGACAGGAATCACAAATAGTTTCAACATTGCGCTCACCAACATACGGGAGCTTATTTTTCCTAAGGAGTTTTTCAACTAAAGCAAAAGAAGCATGTCCTAAATGATCGTGCCATCGTGTTGACGAGAGTTTGACAACACCAAAAGCCTATTTATTGAATCTTGGGTGCTCCGGAATCAATGGGTAAAGCCCTCGAACACATCTACCTCGATAGAGGATTCTCTTCGTGGCCTGATCCTTGATCAAAAAGAAATATGGATGAAATTCGAGAAAAACGTGATTGTCAAGAGCAATTCTATGAACAGAAAGAAGGATTTTATTAGCACTAGGAACATGCAAGATTTTCCTAAGATGAATTTTTCTACGGGGGTATGAAAAATTGAGTGACCAATGTGGTTAATCCTCATACCTTCACCAGTAGCTGTGTGGATTTGATCCTTGACACGATATTTTTCCTTCATTATCACCTTTTCAAGTTCATTGGTGATGTGGTTGGTGGCGCCACTGTCGACGTACCAGTTTGTGTCGATCCCATAGGAGCCATCCGCGGCAGCAGCAAGTTTGTCCTCGTCTTGGGAGGAGTCGTCGTCGTCGCCATAGCGATACCAGCAGTCTTTGGCCGTATGCCCCAGCTTACCACAGATCTGGTAGCGAGGTGCATCTGGCCGTGACCTGGTGGAGCCACCGCGACAGCCCCTGTTGTTGCCAGAAGAGGGCCGCCCGCAGCCGCCGCGAGTTCTGGAGTTTTTGTTGTCGTGTCCCCCGCCCGAGGCCTTGCCCCTGTTGCGAGGTGATCCGCGCTGATGAGGGGAGCCGCCGCCGCGGCCACGAAAAGCGGCGTTGGCCGACGACTTGAAGCCACCGGAGGACTGGAAAAGCGCCACGCGCTGGTCGAAGTTGCTCGTCATGGAAAAGAGCTCGTCGAGGGAGACAGGCACGATGCGGGCGTCGATGGCGGACACCAGGGGTTGGTAGTCCATGTCCAGCCCATGGAGGATGTAGGAGACAAGCTCGTCATCTTGTAGAGCCTTGCCGGCCGCGGCGAGTTCGTCCGCAAGGCCGCGCATGTGGGCGAAGTAGGTGGCGACGGACTGGTTCCCCTTCTGCGCGTTGATGAGGGCCGTGCAGATGTTGTTCACCCGGCTGAGAGACTGTGATGAAAACATGCCCGCCAGAGCAGCTGAGAGCGCGGTCGACGTGGTGATCGCGGTCACCTGCACGAGAACCTCTTTGGACAGATTGTTGAGCAGATAACCAAGTACCTGCTGGTCCTCCCGTACCCAGATTGGGTGGAGAGAGTTGGGCGTCGAGGACTCCTTCCCATCTTTGTCCTTGGTGACGAGGAGTCGGGTTGGCTCCTGTGTGGTGCTGTCGGCATAGCCAAAGACACCGGCGCCCCGCAGCTGCGGCACGATCTGGGCGCGCCACAGAACATAGTTCGTGCTGGTAAGCTTTTCCGTGACCTATTGGTTGAGGTTTGGGTGGGAGGAGCCGGAGGAAGACATGGCTAGGGCACTAATGGTGATGAGCTAGGCTAGATGAGATTGGAAGAGGAGGCTCTGTATATCATGTGCGATGCGGAAATGTCTTACCCTTCGAGGAGGATGTGGTACGTGTTATATAGAGGATTGCGAGTCCCAGATACGCGTACAATTCTGTTGAAGATACATGACTTGAGGGAGAAGAAGTATAGGAGATAAGAAGTATGTTTACAACCGAATACAGAATTTAAACTACCCATGCGGCTAACTATCTTATCTATCTCCTCATACATATCTCGTTTGACATATACAAGTGATGCCTTCATCAATGACTTGGCGCTCTAGCTGATCCATACAATCGCAGCAAAAGCTCGTTTATAGTTAGCAGTTAGGTAGGTCAAAGGCTTGCCCGATGTTTGAAGCCATAGACTTGTCCCAACAAAAGAAGGAAACGGAGAAGAATCGATGTGATTGATCAATGATTATTGGGTTATTCTGTATTTCTGTCCTTCAAGCTTTAAGGAAGTCCTTTGTGTCGTTTCAATGGATAATGACTGGTAGCATTTTTTAAGCAGAAGGTTAAACGAACTGTGCTGACTTTTGCTGCTCGTGCCAACTTGAGACTATCCTCTCCGTTGGGGCTTCTTGGAGCTGAATAGGAAATGGAGTGGAACTTTTTTTTTACGAGGTAAAAGGAGTTTTATTGCAAGGTAAGTGTTACAGTCTAAAGGCCACAACTCCTCAATACAAGGTGGAGCCGAGACCAACCACACAACAGTTGTACTCTCGGTACGGCTATATTGGGCTAGCCGATCTACAACTCTATTATGAATATGAAGAATTTTCTGAGGATAAAACTCTCTACTGCTTATTAACTCTTTAATCTCATGAACCAAGTGACCATACGCAACGCTCCAGTCCATTGTTCGACATGCAAGATAGTGCTTCAGAAGATTTCGACTGAACGGCAACATGAAGTGTAGAATGTTGAATGGCCAAGGCCACTCCTTGCATGATCGCATGTATTTCACTGTTGAGCGGCAAAGGCATTTTCCAGTGTGAATGAGGACCTAGACTGTGGTCATATTGGCTAATTCTGATCAATGGGGTAAAAGGTGAAACGGTGAATCTAAGCCAAGTCAACATGGATCTTTGGCGGAGAGTTTCTGTACACGCACAAAATGATGGCGTCACATGGTCTCGAGCGGTGAAAATGATCAATGGGATTATGATGACGGCAACACTTGGCGAAGGGAGACAGGAGGACCGATGGTGAAATATCTTTTTAACTTACCCATGCACGAAACCCCCACGAACTGCTAAATGCTTGTGAATGCGGGCAACCGGGAAGATTCTACCCGAAGCTATCCCCTCTGCTGAACCCAATCATCTCGCCGGGGCAAAACAACGACAGTAGCTTTTCTTCCTTAAAAAACAGTAACTGATGGATCGGTTCGCTGATAAAGGGAAACGTATTTGACTGCCGTTCGTCCAGTCGCCAATGCATGCACATTTCGAAAACGCGACGCACGTCTCGCCGGCCGGCGAGAGATTTCACGCACGCCCGCACGCCGCGTTTACCGAAGCGATGACGCCGACGTGCGAACCAAACCACTCTGCAGTACCTGGCTACCAGTACCGGCTGCTGGACGTAGCCCGCGTTGGCTCGCACAGGGGAATGTTATGCGTGCGGTGCGTTTTCCATGTGAAAAAGGTCAGGCCAAGACTTTGTCCCTGTGACCGTGAGACTGTAATGATATGCTTTTGAATTTTAACCTAGAGGTTATGCTTTTGAATTTTAACGTGGAGGATGTGGCCGTTGCTAACCGCCGCATAGAAACGCCGGGAGTGTTTAGGGATAAGACAGGCGACGCTGACAGTCGGAGACCATCTTCTTCTTCTTCCAAGAACACCCGGGCAGCTGCTTGTGCTTGGACTTTTTGCCGGACGAGGACTGTCAAAAGTACGGAGCCGGCCGGGACGGCGTATCATACCGGCCCCTTCTTCCATATCCACCAGGAGAAAAAAGAGAACGTAATGGTGTGTCCTTGATTCTTTTTTGAGGAAAATTCCCTTAATTCTTTATTAGTGATTTAATAAACTAACACATTTTCCTCTTCTTTTCATTGTCTTTGTGAAAATGACACATTTTTTTCGAATGCAAACGAAAATTTCGCCTCATACATTAATTAAGAAGAGAGTTGCTCAGTTAAGTATCGGGAAACCTGGCATATCTCTCCCATATCGCTCTCCTGCCGGCGGCCCGCGAACCCTAGCCGCCACCGACTACCACCTCCCAACGCATCCTTCTCCCCTTGCTGCCACCAGAGGGCGTTGCCGGGCAAAGCCCGTCCGACATCGACAACGGTGTGGTTGTTTGTTCGTCCCCCTCTCGCATAGTTCGAGTGGCGCACGGAAAGCCCCTCTGTAGGCCCGACCTCCCTCCCTCCTCCCGGGTCGCCCCACTCGCGGCCAGGAGGAAACCCTAGCCGCCGTTGGCGGGGTCCCCCACTATCTCCTCCTCCACCTCGCCGCCGCCAGAGGGCGCGGCCAGTGAAGCTTGGTAGGCGCTGGCGGCGGCGGGGAGATCTCGCCCCTCCGCTCAGCAGGCTCGGAGCGGGCCGAGGCGGCCGGAGCGGGGTGACGCGCGGCAGCGCGGTGGCGCGCCGGAATCGACCGACAGTGACGTGGTTGCGGCGTCGCAGGCGGCGTGCTGGAGGAGCGCGACTGGGGCCAGTTCTGGTCATGACTCCTCCAGATCTGACCCTCCGGGCGGCGCGGGTCACTGGCGGCGGCCCCTACCACGTCTTCCGGGTGGTGGCAGTGGCGTCGTGATGGTGGTGGTCGTCCCTCTTTCGTTTGCTCCTCGGCTGGTGGATGTGGTGGACGGTGGCGGCCTGTTGATGGACGTCGGCGGCTCGGCGGCTGTCGTTGGCTGGCCGGTGGTGGTGGGGCGCACCGGGGAGGGAGGCAGGGTCCCTGTCCCTGGTGGTGCGGTGCGATGGCTGCGGCGAGGACGAGGCTGGCGACTACAGCGAAGTTTTTGAAGAGAACTAGCCGCAACCCATGTTTTCAATAATACATTCGCCTCCGTACAGTTTCTTGTAAATACGTTAGTAGGGAACGTTTTAAGCGGTGATTTAGATAAATGGCTATTGCAAATACAACAGAAATAGCAAAACCACCTTTTGCAAAGACTTGTTTTGGATTAAAATTTGTTCATGATGGTTTTTTTCCCGCCGTAGTTTCCTAAAAACAGTTCCACTAACAACCATATATTTTCTACCAACTTAATTGACGATTTTGAAGCCTTTAGCTCAATACCATTTTGAATAGAACAACACTTAACTATTGGATAATTTTTGACATTATGGCCACAGTCAACATGACCTGGCGCATCCGGTTTGGCGACCACTAAACGTGTTTGGTAACATAACAATAATTAATTGTGCTAAATTGATTCAATCAAAAAATTGTACTAAATCCATGGTAGTGACTTTACACAAAAATAAAACACCCATCAGCATGTTGCTTTGTCACAAATATAGATGAACAAGCGAACATGATTCATTTTGTTAAACTATTTGCACCCTAGCGGAATCAACATATGCAGAGGACTAAATTTAGAAAATGTTACAGTCCCAATCAATGTAATAGGAAAGCTCGAGATATTAATTAAGGGTGATCTAATGATCTACCAGACTTGCATTTTATGGACGTAACATCATCCCATAGATGCATTGTCATGTCCCTCTCTGATATACCTTATTAGTTGGGGTAGGAAGTTGTTTGTGCAGAGTTGAAAGGTGATGGAGTTTGGACTTCAAAAGAAATGTGATGGAGCTAGCTAGCTCAAGCACCTTGAGACTGGCCTGCGGCCTTCTAGAGCTCAGACGGAAGTCTACACGAAGGGTTTTACCTCCGATCATGTAACGGTATCGATTAAATCTAATGACTAGATGTGCTAAGCATAAAGAAGTGATGACTTGAAGCTCTAGCTAGCTGATCAATCCCTACAATTGCAGCAAAAGGCCTGCTTATACGATCTTATATTTCTTTACAGAGGGAGTAGTTAGCAGTTAGGTAGGTTTAAGGCTTGCCCGTTGTTTGAAGCCATTGACTTGTCCCAACAAAATAATGAAACAATGAAGGATCGATGTGAGTGATAAATCATCATCGTTAGGTTATTCTGATCTCAGACCTTAAAAGGAAGTCCTTTGTGGCATTTCAATGGATAATGACTGGTGGCATTTTGTAAGTAGAAAGTAAAATGAACTCTTGACTTTTTGCTGCTCGTTCCAGGTGCCGAGCTAGTTGAGGGTATTGTTTCCTTTGTGTTCTTGGAGCTGAATATGAAACGGAGTGGAAAAATTGAACTTGGTACACGTTCTTTTAGTGTGAATATGAGGGGACTGGCACAGCTGGAGCCGCTGGTCATGTTGAGTAATTCTGGCCAACCAAGTAGAAGGTGAAAATGGTGAATCTAAACTAAATTATGAAACGGATTTATCTACTATATATCTTAAGGCAGAGTTTTGTAAACCCAGAAACGATGCAATTACATTCCTTGTCTCAAAGGAAATGATTAACGACGTCGACACTCGACGACGACGGGAGACAGGGCCGATGGTGAAATATCGTTGCTGATGTTCTACTTGCCCATGCAGGAAACCATAGACGAACTGCTAAATGCTTGTGAACGCGGGCAACGGAGGAAGATTCTACGCTGTTAGCATAATCTTGAATAGTGTCAAGTTCAAGTAGTATTTGTGTTATATTAGGAAGTATTAGACGTGTTATGTTAGGTCTACATGGTGATCAGCGTGGCCGTGTAATTAGGTAAGATACAGTACGTCAGAGTTCTAGTATTAGATGGATTAGGCTTGCTAGTTCGTGTACTAGTAGGAGTCCGGTTTAGGACTTGTACGTGTCCACACATTTAGCAGTCTTGTATACGTCTAGGTTTGGGTTTGTCCTTGGTCTTGCGTGTGTGTGTGTGTATATATATATATATATATATATATATATATATATATATATATATATATATATATATAGGCAGGGCTAGCTATTGTAACATTGAGACCGAGTTAAGAAAAGGAGAAAATAAAAAGAAGCAAAAAAGAAAGGGCAAGACACGTGCCCTTGGCTAAAGTTTTCGCGTGCACGTGTTCATCCTGATTTGATGTGATCAATTCTGTGGGCGAAGTTCCAACAATTGGTATCAGAGCAAGATTGATTTGAAGTCGTGTTTGCCCCGAGGTGGCGATCTGCTAGCATCTCGGGGCGGGCGATATGGTCGCTGGGTGGTATAGCGGCGAGGAAGAGCAGGCGATGTTGTTGTTAGGTGCTGCAGCGACGAGGAGGATCACGTGATCGTCGTTCGGCAGAGCGACAAGGAGGGAGGCGATAGGCTGTCGTCGGAAAGGCGGTGGAAGAAGATCGTTGACGGGAGAGGTGGTGCCGGGATGTGGTGCCGGAAGTTCGTCAAGATTGTCGTCCGGGGGAGTCGGATGAGTCAAGGTGTCGTGCGAGTTTGCACGGTCAATCGTCGTTGCGTCTGTCAGTCGTCGTCGTATCCAAGTGCTCGTCTTGGTGATGATTTATTGAAGTGAAAGCGGTGTGCACGGTGTTCCGTGAGTCATGTCCATGTCCTCGTGGAGCGTCCTGGTTGCGGCCAGTGTGGATTCGGTGTGATGCCGAAGGCGGACGATGGTAGGCGAAGCCATCGTAAAACGGGGAGGTGTGCAAGCAGTGAAGAGTGGATCTATTGCAAGCAAGTACAAGGAGTATGGTGCGGACCGAGTGCAAGGCAGAGGCCAAGCAATGGCGGTGGCACAACATGACAGGGCAAGGAGGTGCATTGCATGTTTCCAGACGGGTCATCATACTTAGTGTACGAATATGACAGTTGAAGATCGAGCTCGGCATGTAGTGGAACAGTGACCAGTTAAGTTGAACGACGTGAAGACTGATGATGCGTCCAGTCTTACACGTTGCACGCGTAGATGCGACCGTGTGGGCTGGTAGTCTGGATCATGTGTCGGAGTTTGGATCAACAAGATGCGGATCTTCAACGAGTCAAGACCAAAGGAAGCACAAGGAGATGACATGTCAAGATTAGGAGGAGATTGTTAGCATAATCTTGAATAGTGTCAAGTCCAAGCAGTATTTGTGTTATATTAGGAAGTATTAGACGTGTTATGTTAGGTCTACATGGTGATTAGCGTGGCCGTGTAATTAGGTAAGATACAATACTTCAGAGTTCTAGTATTAGATGCATTAGGCTTGCTAGTTCGTGTACTAGTAGGAGTCCGGTTTAGGACTTGTACGTGTCCACACGTTTAGCAGTTTTGTATACGTCTAGGTTTGGGTTTGTCCTTGGTCTTGCGTGTATATATATACAGGCAGGGCTAGCTATTGTAACATTGAGACCGAGTTAATAAAAGGAGAAAATAAAAAGAAGGAAAAGAAAGGGCACGACACGTGCCCTTGATCAAAATTTTCGCGTGCACGTGTTCATCCTGATTTGATGTGATCAATCCTGTGGGCAAAGTTCCAACATACGCGAAGCTAACCCTGCCTCGCCGAACCAATCACCAGGCCGGGCAAAACAAACAGTAGCTAGCTGATGGACATATCAGTTGGTGCACAAAGGGACTGGCATGCATGCACCCTGAGAAAACGCAGGTCTCCCTACAAGAGAGTTCCGTTACGTACGCATGCACGCCGTGTTTACCGAAACGACGACTCCAACGGATAGAAAAAAATTATATAAGACCAGGTTTCACGGTTAGCAGATAAGAACCGTCCTAATAGATGACACGTGGCATTCATAAATCACAAAGCATCTAATCACCCCCCCTTCCTGATTTTAAGTGGGGGTGAGGGATACTTTGTGATTTGTGAATGCCATGTCATTCATCAGGATGGGTCTCGCTTGAGACCTGGTCTCATAGAATTCTTTTCCCCGACGTACCGGCTGCCGGATCTAGTCTCGGTGGATCCCATGCACAAGGGAATAATGTACTTCGTGCGATGCGCTTTCCATGTGAAAAAGGTCACCGGCGAAGATTTGTGCTCGAGGAAGACTGTGATGCATGATGTGCTTTTCATTTTGAGAAAAGTATACTTTACGTCCCTCAACTTTTGATGGAGTCTAGATTTGGTCCCTTATCTTCGAAACCGGACAAATTGCATCCCCAACTATTGAAATCAGACAAGATTGATCCCTGGTCTCGGTTTTGAGCGGTTTTGGTGCTGGCTCACTCCTGTTTCGACCGGTGCTAACTTAAATACATGTATATTTTTCAAATCTGTGAATGTTTTGAAAGTCATGTACTTTTTCCAAATCCCTGTACTTTTTCATGTTTGCGTAAAAATTTCAAATTCACATACCTTTTTGAAATCCGCACTATTTGCAAATCCACGTGATTTTTCAAGTTCACATAATTTTCTAAATTCGCATACTTTTTCTAGTTCACGTATTTTTCTCAAATCCGCGTACTTTTTTCATGTTTGTGTACTGCATTCAAATCCATGAACTTTTTCAAATTCATGAACTTTACAGAAAGTATGCAGATTTGAAAAAAGGCACTTGAACTTGAAAATGGTATGCAGACCTGAATAAAATAAACGGACTTGAAGAAAGTAAGCGAGTTTGAGTCAAAACACGGTCAAAACCGGCAAAAGTCAGCACCAAAACTGGTCAAAACCGTGTCTAGGGACGAACCTTGTCCGGTTTTAGTAGTTCGGGGTGCAAGTTGTCCAGTTTCGAAATTGAGGGATCAAATTTAGACTTTGCCAAGAGTTGAAGGTCGAAAATTATACCTTTCTCTTTCATTTTTAACCTGGAGAAGGGTGTGGCAGCAGCTACCTGCCGGAGAGAAACGCCGGCAGTGTTTTAGGATAAGACGAGCAATGCTGATAGTCGAAGGCGTTCTTCTTCTTCTTCCAGGAACACCTCGGCTTCTGCTTGTGCTTGTACTTTTTGGGTGGTCAAGTATGGGACAAGAACGGTCAAAACGAAAAAGGTACGGAACCGGGACGGTGTATCCATACCGCCGGCCCCTCTTCCATATCCACCAGGAGAAAAAAAGGGAAGGTATAATATGATGCCATGTGTCATTGGTTCTTTTTCGAAAAACTTCCCCTTCGTTCTTGACTGATTTAACACAATGTTCATTTTTTTTGGCGGGAAAACTCATTTTTCTGCTTCTTCTTTCTCGTCTTTGCAAAAACTAGCACATCTTAATAAGGATAAGTTGTAAGGACGTTAGGCATGACCATTGAAGAAAACATAGGAAAACACAATCTATTATTCATAAACATAATAGAACCTTGGATATTCATCTAAGCTTTTGACATTTGAAACCAAGTGAGTATCGAAACTACTACATTGAACCGGTTAATTTTGTCTGTCGATACTTGAATTTGTATGTTATATATTCATATTCGTGTGTGATCATGGTTCAAAGTATGTATAAGATCCGTATGAAAAGAGGAACTTCTCGATATTAGTATGCATAAGTTTTTTCTGCCTGCAATTAGATGAGCACATACAATTATTGTGCAAAAGAATTACATATAAATAGGCAACATTATCATTTCTCTTCAATGGGTTTTACATTTGAAAAATTCTAACTTTTGTGCTTGCTAATAGGAAAAGGGATTGCTGGATTCATAAAGGTAAGAGTTTAGTCCAGGTTAGAAAGACCTACTGGTTGTGCCTTATTAAAAGTGATGTCATTCACAGGTCTAATATGCCGTGTATCTTTTTGTTTTCCATGATTTTTGGCCTATTAACATCATATTATGTATTATAAATTTTGTGTTCAAACATTATTTTATATAGATAGTAACATCTAACGCCTGTAATAAGGGTTCGAGTTTAGGGTAGCCATTGGAAACGAGGATTTTGTTGTGCCCTATATTTTACTCCAAGCAATTTTTGCTGCCCTAAAGTAGGGCAGCTGTTGGATCGATGCTCCAACAGACGAGATATTGCAACATGCGAGATGTGTCTTCTTTCAGTATATACACTTTCAACATGGCTGTCTACCTCACCTTCCCCTGGCCATTCGCCGCACGCACAATCCGTTGCTGCTCTCCGCCTGATGTACGGTGTCGTGGCTAAGTACCTGCCAATCCCCTAACCATGGCGGCGTGGAGCCGGCGGCTATCAATCAACGGTACCATGCACGAGACTCCTTTCACCCCGTGCTGCTATGTTGAGCTAGTCCTGAAAGACAGAGAGAGCCAGAGAGGGATGGGTTCGGGTTGAACAGTCATAAGATAGACACATTTTGGCACCAATGAACAAAGACGACCATGGCAGATGACTAGACGCCGCCATGGCCGGGTATGTGTGCACGGCTCGGCTACTCGCCTACTCAGTCTAGCTTAGTTGCTAGGCCCGACCTCCCTCCCTGATGAAGCTATGTATCTAGGATAGAGTCATAGGCCTGACCTGGACGCCCTCCCCAAAGTCATCGCGCTAAAGCCAGAAGCATTCAAGGGGTACCATCATCCACTCGACCAGAGGCATTCCACTCGGAAGAATCAATGACACTTGACCGTCACAGAAACCACTCGGCGTACAGAAAATCTAAAGCCGCTCTACGCAACAACGGTCGGGTGTTTACTCATAGACTTAATTATCATTTAAGTCACTTAATTGCTAGCGTTACGAGTAATGTTCCACTCTTAATGTACATTGAACCCTGTGTAACGGGTGGGAGCTGGGGTCCTGGCGCATTCTATTTAAGCCACCCTCCTCCTCTGGGACAAGGGTTCGCATCCTTTGTAAACACACACATCTACACAATCCAGTCGACCGCCTCCAGGCACCACTTGACGTCGAGGCGCTCCCCGTCCGCGGGGCAACGCACTTTCGCGCGTGCGTCCGTGGCGTCTTTCTTCGGCAACCGTCGACTCAGTATCAGTCGATTCCTGCAGCGTTCTCACTCCTTGCTGTTCGCCGACGCAAGCGTTCCGGTCGGTCGCGGCTTCAGCGGTGGGTGAGGCATCCGGTGGCCCGGCAATCGGCCATCCCACAAATCGCGGCGATCGAGCCCGATGAAACTCTCTACGGCCTGTTCGACCTGTCGACTGGCTCCGTCGAGACTGCATCCGAGTGCGACAGCAGTGACCCTGTGGCAGAAGTCTTGATGGTCAATGGACCACGCAGTCCTCCTGGCTTCCCCCGCGACGACGGTGGCGATGGCTTCGGCGATCCGTCGCGCATCCACGAGGAGTACCGCCCCGAAACCCTCTCTTCGCAGCAAAGGAAAGATCTTCGCTGCCGCAATATGGATGCACTTCACACTCCTCATTGGAGAACCCCCCGAGGCCCGGGCCTTGGAGGAGGCGCACCTGGCCAACTTGGTTGAGTGCACTCGACTGGAGAACCTCCAGCACGCACTCGACGAGCATGCTCGGCAGCGGATTCCTGAGTCCAGTCGACGACAACTTTTTCTGCCTTCGACTCAGGTATACCGAACTCCGATCCAGAATCTCACAGCTGCAGCCCGAATAGCAGAGTAAATTCAGCCTTCCCAGTCGGAAGCTAGCCGAGGTTTGATGCAGATCCGGGCTTTACTCCGGGCAGTAGGAGAGCAAAATACAGCAGTATCTCAGTCGCGGAATAGGATTCATAGCAGATCTGTGATGGTAGACAGTGTCCAATCTGCTCATAGCCCAAGATCGCCTCCGCGTCGTGAGGGGCGTGGGCACCGGCAGGATCAGTACAGGAATCGTGAGCAGTATGATTATCGACTCGACCACGATGACCGTCGTTGAGTGCCCACGCCTCCTCCGAGGATTGGGTCATACGTGCATCGACGGCAAGAGGACAGGTGCCCCCATAGCGGCGAACGAAGAATTCCAGTCGACCCCAGAGAGCCAGGCTTTGATGCGAGATCTATTCTGATTGAAGGTCTGGTTGACAGGAACAGGGCACACAAAGAGGGCCATGATAGAGATTATCCGACTGGAAGCAGGGTGCATGTTTCAGGTCCCGAGTGTTTCAGCAGAGCCATCAGAGCAGCAGTGATTCCTCCCAACTTCAGGTTGGCGACTGGAGTCAGCAAGTTCACTGGCGAGTCCAAGCCTGACACTTGGCTTGAGGACTACCGAGTGCCTGTGCAGATCGGTGGCGGCGATGATGAAGTGGCCATGAAGCACCTTCCTTCGATGTTGGAGGGCTCAGCCAGAGCGTGGTTGAATCAGTTAGCACTTGGCAGCATATATAGTTGGGAGGAACTTGCCCGAGTGTTTGTTAGAACCTTTGAAGGTACATGCAAAAGGCCGGCGGGGTTGACAGAGTTGCAGTCCTGTGTGCATAAGTCGAATGAAACCTTGAGAGATTATATCTAGAGATGGATCACATTGCACCATATAGTGGAGAATGTGTCGGATCACCAAGAAGTTTGTGCCTTCAAGGAAGGTGTTAAGTACAGAGAGTTGAACCTGAAATTCGGTCGGACATGAGATATGTCCCTGAGTCGAATGATGGAGATTGCCACCAAGTATGCCAACGGTGAAGAGGAAGACCGACTCCGGAGTGGCAAGCACAAAACAGTCGCCCAAGAAACCGGAGGAGGGAATTCCAGTCGGAAACAGAAGCGCAAGGCCGAACCAGCTGCTCCTGGTGAAGCTTTAGTTGTAGCCCAAGGGAAATTCAAGGGGAAGCCCAAAGGGCCCTGGACTCCCAAGAAAGTTAAAGATCAAGATGGGAATGATGTGTTGGATTTACCATGCCACATTCATACCAAAAAAGATGAAGAAGGGAATCTCATTTACCCTAAGCACACCACTCGACAGTGTCGTCTCCTGATTTAGCAATTCCGAGAGAAACAACCCAAGGAGAAGGAAAAGGAGTCAGACAAGGGTGAGGAAAGGGAAGAAGATGATGATGGTTTTCCCAATGTCAATTCCACTCTGATGATTTTTGCTGATGTTGAAAGCAAAAGTCGATTGAAAGTTATTAACAGAGAGGTGAACATGGTTGCTCCAGCTACACCCAGTTATCTGAAGTGGTCCCAGACTGCCATCACATTCGACCAGTTAGACCATCCAGCACATATAGCCACCCCTGGGAGGCAAGCACTGGTAGGCGATCCAGTTGTTGAAGGCACTCGACTGACTAAAGTGCTGATGGATGGTGGTAGTGGCCTGAATATTCTTTATGCTGAAACTTTGAAGGAAATGGGCATTCCGATATCCAAGCTTAGTGAAAGCAACATGAGCTTCCATGGTGTTATACCTGGCAAGAAGGCTGAATCACTCGGCCAAATCGTCCTTGAAGTGGTTTTCGGTGATTCCAAGAATTACCGCATGGAAAAGTTGACATTTGAGGTAGTGGATTTCAAGAGTGCTTATCATGCCATTCTGGGTAGGCCTGCTTATGCACGTTTCATGGCTCGACCGTGTTATGTGTACCTCAAACTAAAAACGCCTGGCCCCAGAGGAGTGATAACTATCACTGGCAATCGGCTGAAGGCAGAAGAGTGCTTCCAGAAGGGCTCAAAAATTGCCGATGCACAAATAGCAGTAGTAGAATTGCAAGAGTACCAAAAAAATGCAGATCTGAGTGATTTTCTGCGAGCTAAGAAGCCTGCCACAGACTCTGCATTTCAGTCATATGGAGAAATGAAACCGTTTCATATTCACCCGACCGATCCCAATGCTGCTCCGACTCATATTTCAACGACACTCGATAGCAAATAGAAAGAAGCGCTCATCCAGTTCCTCCATGAGAACTGGGACATCTTTGCATGGAAACCTTCTGACATGCCGAGTGTACCCAGGGGACTAGCTGAGCATTGTTTGCGAGTTGACCCAAAAGTGAAACCTGTCAAGGAACATCTCCGACGGTCTGCCGTCTAGAAGAGAAAAACAATTGGTGAGGAAGTGGCTCGGCTCCTGGCAGCTGAGTTCATCCGAGAAATCTACCACTCTGAGTGGGTCGCCAATGTTGTCATGGTCCCCAAGAAGGACGATTCACTTCACATGTGCATTGACTTCAAGCATATCAATCGGTCCTGCCCGAAATATCATTTTCCTCTCCCCCGCATCGACCAAATCGTTGACTCGACTGCGGGGTGTTAGCGTTTATCTTTTTTGGACGCCTATTCCGGGTACCATCAGATCCGACTGTATGGACCCGATGAGATAAAAACGGCTTTCATCACTCCATTCAGATGCTTTTGTTATGTCACCATGCCATTCGGCCTGAAGAACGCCGGAGCCACATTCATGAGGATGATCCAGAAGTGTCTGCTTACTCAAATCAGTCGGAATGTGGAAGCATACATGGATGACATTGTGGTCAACTCACGTAAGGGTTCCGACCTGCTGGCTGACCTGCTGAAACCTTTGCCAACCTCAGAAGATATGATATCAAGCTTAATCCATCAAAGTGCACATTCGGAGTTCCTGGCGGAAAGTTACTCGGTTTCCTCGTTTCTGAACGAGGGGTCGAATCTAACCCAGAGAAATTTGGTGCTATACTTCGGATGAAATGCCCTGTGCGTGTGCACGATGTCCAGAAGCTTACTAGTTGTTTGGCCGCCTTGAGTCGATTCATTTCTCGCCTCGGTGAAAAGGAATTGCCGCTTTACCGACTGATGAAGAAGTCTGATAAGTTTGAGTGGACTCTCGAAGCTGATGCAGCGTTTGCAGAGCTCAAAGCCCTGCTTTCCATCTAGCCGGTGCTTGCTGCACCAATCAGCAAAGAGCCTTTACTGCTTTATATTGCAGCCACTGGACAAGCTGTCAGTACAGTACTCACGATCGAGCGGGAAGAAGAAGGAAAAGCCTATAAAGTTCAGCGCCTAGTATATTATGTTTCTGAAATTCTGACTCCGTCGAAGCAAAGATATCCACACTATCAGAAGCTTGTTTATGGGACTTACATGACCATGAAGAAGGTTGCACACTATTTCTCTAATCATTCTATTACAATCGTCAGCGATGATCCATTATCAGAGATTCTGAACAACAGAGATGCAACTGGTCAAGTGGCAAAGTGGGTGATTGAACTCCTTCCCCTGGACATCAAGTTTTAGGCAAAGAAAGCTATCAAGTCCCAAACACTAGCAGATTTCCTCGCCGAGTGGATCGAACAACAACTTCCAGCCCAAATTCACTCGGAGCATTGGACCATGTTCTTCGATGGCTCCAAGATGCTGAATGGTTCCGGTGCTGGGGTGGTGTTCGTATCCCCCTGTGGTGACAAACTCAGCTATGTTCTCCAGATTCACTTTGACTCTTCCAACAATGAAGCCAAATATGAGGCACTTCTGTACGGGTTGCGTATGGCCATTTCACTCGACGTCCGTCGCCTCATGGTCTATGGAGACTCGGATTTAGTGGTCAACCAGGTGATGAAGGAGTGGGACGTCAGAAGCCGAGCTATGACTGGTTATTGCAATGCAGTGAGAAAGTTAGAAAAGAGGTTTGAGGGGTTAGAGCTCCATCACATACCCCGACTGAAAAATCAAGCAGCTGATGATCTAGCAAAGATAGGTTCCAAGAGGGAATCCGTTCCCAGCAATGTGTTCCTGGAACATATTCATACACCTTCAGTTCAAGAAGATCCTTTCACTGGAGAGCCCCCGCAACCAAAGAGTGCCACTGATCCGACTGGAATCGAGGTCCTAGCCGTGGTCGATTTGATCATGGAGGTTGTGGTCATCACTCCCAATTGGACACTACCATATATCGCGTACATTCTTAGAAAGGAACTCCCAGAGGATGAAGAAGAGGCTCGACAGATCGTCCGTCGATCCAAAGCCTTTACCGTGATAAGAGGACAGTTGTTCAGAGAAAGTGTGGCTGGAGTCTGCCAGAAATGCATAACACCTGAAGAAGGTCGAGTGATCCTCAATGACATTTACTCGGGGACCTGTGGTCACCATGCGTCCTCTGGGACCATTATGGCCAAAGCATATCGAGCGGGATTTTACTGGCCACGAGCAAATGAGATGGCAAAAGAAGTAGTCGACAAATGTGAAGGTTGCCAGTTTTACTCCAACATGTCTCACAAGCCTGCGTCGGCCCAGAAGACCATTCCACTTGTCTAGCCTCTTGCTGTTTGGGGATTGGATATGGTTGGACCTCTGAGGACTGGTAGGAGTGGATTCACTCATGTGCTTGTAGCAGTCGACAAGTTCACCAAATGGATTGAAACCAAGCCTATCAAGAACCTTGAAGCCAGTACTGCTGTCAGCTTCATTAGAGAGTTAACATTCAGATATGGTGTTCCACACAGCATCATCGAATGTGTCAAACTTCAATTCTGATGAGTTCAGAACTTTCTGTGCTTCTCAAGGTACTCGAGTCGACTATGCTTCAGTCGCCCACCCCAGTCGAATGGGCAAGCTGAAAGAGCAAATGGATTGATTATCAAAGGACTGAAACCCCGACTGATGCGTGATCTCAAACACGCAGTAGGAGTCTGGGTCGATGAACTTCCATTGGTATTGTGGCGACTGAGGACAACTCCCAATCGGTCGACTGACAGAACTCCCTTTTTCTTGGTTTATGGAGCTGAAGTTGTACTTTCGAGTGACTTGCTTCACAATGCGCCCCGAGTCGAGCTTTTCTCAGAAGAAGAAGCAGAACAGGCACGGCAAGATGCGGTTGATCTCCTGGAGGAAGAAAGAGAGATGGCCTTGATCCGATCGACCATCTATCAGCAAGATCTGTGTTGATTCCATGCCAGAAACATAAGGGGTCGAGCATTTCAAGAGGGAGACTTGGTTTGAGTGGATCAGCAGAAACCACACAAGCTTGCTCCTTCCTGGGAAGGCCCCTTCGTTGTCAGCAAAGTGCTCCACAACGGAGCATACCACCTCTACAACATCGAGCACAAGAAAGACGAGCCGCACGCTTGGAATGCGGAACTGCTCCGCCCCTTTTATACCTAAGCACTCATTATGATGAGATGTAATAAGAAGCACATTTGTAGTCTGTTTATCAAAGACAAGAGTTTTACAGTCTTTTAAAATTATTGTCGATTGCTTACATTTGTTACTGAAATCCTCCAGTGGGTGGCTTAGCTGCGAATCCGTTTCGCCTAAGTTTAAAAAATCCTACCGAGTGATGAGCAAGCCTCTCACTTGGGGGCTTAGCTGCGAATCCGTTTCGCCTAAGTTTAAAAAATCCTACCGAGTGGTGAGAAAGTCTCTCACTTGGGGGGTTAGATGCAGTCCAGTACTCACCTAAGTTTTAAAAATCCTACTGAGTGGTGAGCAAGTCTCTCACTCGGGGGCTTAGCTATAGTCCAGTACTCGCCTAAGTTTAAAAAGATCCTACTGAGTGGTGAGCAAGTCTCTCACTCGGGGGCTTAGCTGTAGTTCAGTACTCGCCTAAGTTTTTAAAAAATCCTACCGAGTGGTGAGAAAGTCTCTCACTCAGGGGCTTAGCTGCAGTCCAGTACTCGCCTAAGTTTCAAAAATCCTACCGAGTGCTGAGCAAGTCTCTCACTCGGGGGCTTAGCTGCAGTCCAGTACTCGCCTAAGTTTAAAAAAATCCTACCGAGTGGTGAGAAAGTCTCTCACTCGGGGGCTTAGCTGCAGTTCAGTACTCGCCTAAGTTTAAAAAAATCCTACTGAGTGGTGAGCAAGTCTCTCACTCGGGGAGCTTAGCTGCAGTCCAGTACTCGCCTAAGTTTCGAAAATCCTACTGAGTTGTGAGAAAACCTCACTCGGGGGCTTAGCTGCAGTTCAGTACTCGCCTAAGTGTTAAAAATCCTACTGAGTGATGAGCAAACCTCACACTCGGGGGCTGAGCTGCAGTCCAGTACTCGCCTAAGTTTTAAAAATCCCACCGAGTGATGAGCAAACCTCACACTCGGGGGCTTAGTTGCAGTCCAGTACTCACCTAAGTATTACAAATCCTACCGAGTGATGAGCAAACCTCACACTCGGGGGCTTAGCTGCAGTCCAGTACTCGCCTAAGACGACGAGATGCAGGTCGACTGCAACTCTCTCCTCGGAGCTGCGCCGCAAGTACAACATGCGCTCCATCCCTATCCGCAAGGATGACGAGGTGCAGGTCGATTGCAACCTTCTCCTCGGAGCTGCGCCACAAGTACAACATGCACTCCATCCCTATCCACAAGGATGACGAGGTGCAGGTCGATTGTAACCTTCTCCTCGGAGTTGCACCACAATTACAACTTGTGCTCCATCCCTATCCGCAAGGATGACGAGGTGCAGGTCGATTGCAACCTTCTCCTCGGAGCTGCACCACAAGTACCACGTGCGCTCCATCCCTATCCGCAAGGACGACGAGGTGCAGGTCGACTGCAACTCTCTCCTCAGAGTTGTGCCACAAGCACAACATGCGCTCCATCCCTATCCGCAAGGATGGCGAGGCGCAGGTCGACTTGGGTATCTCCCTCAAAGCTGCATCTCAAGAAATATTCTGAGTGAAGAATAAGTTCCACTCGAAGGCAAACGCAAGCACATGCAGAAGATAAACCAAGTTCGGATAAAACCTCAAAAGTTTCAGGACAAAGATAAAAGTACTCGGGCATCAGGCCCGAAGGAGTTTAACGGTTACAAAAATCACTCGGCATTTCGAGGCAAATTTAAAGCAAGTTTACGTATCAAGTTTGTTCACTCAGCAGGAGGAGGGCTTGCAGGCTCGACGAACTCGTCCAAATCAATCCCGTCCGAGATCCGAGTGGCGGCAGCAATGAAAGTCTCCATGAAGGATTGGAAGTCGTGCCTTTTGGTGTTGGCGACCTTGATCACCACCAGCTTCTCTTCTCGAGCTTCTTTGAAGTGGACCCTGACCAGAGACAGATCCACGTCAGCACCGCATCGGGCAGAGGACTTCTTCCATTCCTGCACTCGACCGGGGACTTCATTAACTCGAGTCATCAGAGACTAGAGATCATTCTGAAGCGTTTCCCTTGGCTAGAGTGATCCATCAATGCGCAACACCGCCACCTTCAGATGAGCAAGATAGCTAGTAACACTGGCAACATGAGATTCTAGTCGAAGCACATTCATGGCAGCCTCGTCGCCGACTGGAGAAAGGATAGGATCGAAGCCCGTCTCGATTCGTCCACTCTCCTCTTCAAAGTTCTGACAGAATTCTGAAAATTCAAGGATTTAGTGAGTCGACTGATCAGGACTAACTTGCAAACAGTAAAGCACTCAGATAAAATAGGCACCTTCGAGCATAAGAAAGAGCTTATTGGCGAGGGCCTTCAGATAAGCTTCCAGGTCGTTTCTCCTACGAGACATGCTTTCCAGTTGGTCGTTCAGAGCCACCTTATCCTTCTTCAGACGAGTCGCCTCTCGGTTGGACTCAGTAAGAGACGAGTTCAACTTGGTTATCTCCTCCTCCAGTGCTCCGACTGAAGCCAGCTCTTTGTCAGCAAGAGCATTCTTCTCTTGAGCTTCCTTTTGTGCAGCTGCAAGGTCCAGGTCCTCCTTCTCCAGAGCTAGCCTCATTTTCTCTACAAAATACGCATTTAGATCAAATAGAAGAATGAGGGAATAACTCGAAGGATGGTTGAGATAAGGAGTCGACAGGCCGTTACCTTCCGTACCGGCAACTTCATCTTGAGCCTTTTTCAAGTTATGTTGGGCCAACTCCAAGTCAAGATTGAGTTGCCTTTGCTTTTCCTCAAATTCAGCGAACATGGAGATGAGGGCACAAGATTTCTACAGTGAGTAAAAGATATGTCAGCAGACAAGATCAAAGATTATTTACTTCCAAGTGAATAAAACTTTAATACTACTGCAGAATCAAACATTCTACAGTAGTCTCGGGGACTACACCCAATGGGTGCACTTATCGTGCCCCCACTAGTTCAGATCCCACTCGACATGGTCCGCCCAAACCGAGTTTAAAAAAAAGTACTCAGACCCCAACCGACTGCCAGTAGTCGATCGCGGTCTCGGGGACTACATCCAGTGGGTGCACTTAGCGTGCCCCCACTGGTTCAGATCCCACTCGACCAGGCCGAGTGGAAGAGTGAAAATAATAAAGATGACAGAACACCCAGTGAGTGTACAGTCTCGAAGTGCAAGACAATGAGAGATTGCCTGAAGGAAAATATTCGGGTAGCATATCCTAATAGAACAAGTTCAGTTGGAAGTCAACTTACCTGGACATTGGCTCGAAGAGCCGCGCTGGCGTCATAAGCAGCCTGACTGCTTTCGTGCACCGCCTTCACCCGCTCCATCATTATGCCAGCCTGACGAATGGCCTCCGCAGTGGCGTCCGATTGGCGTTCTGGAACATGATGAGTGGCGAAGAAGGGGACGGACGGTCCAGACGCAGCGGCTTGGAGCTCCGAGGCATGAAGTTGGATGGTTGAAGCAAGCACTAGTGCAGTCGACGATGCGGGGCGCGCACTCGACACTGGGTCAGCAAAGGTTACAGAAACTTTACTCGCATCTTCGAGCTGTTGAACTACTGGCTCTACCGCCGGTTCCGACTGTGATGTCTTGCCAGCTGTTGCCTTCTTCCTCCTGGGCCTCAGCGGCACGTCCTCGTCATCATCCGGAAGTTCAAAGACATTGGGAGGGGCTGCAAAGAGATCAGTCGACCCTAGATAAGTCGCCAGAATTTAATCGACCATGTAATCAAGGACAAGATCACGAGAGTTGTACCTGGGTTGGAGGTGGCTGCATCTTCCATCTCCTCGTCTTCATACTGGCGGGTGGAAGTCCCAGAGGTAGCAGCTCTGCAATTCAATATTCAATCGGTCACGTTTGTTACACCGAGTCAACCAAAGGACCAGGTCGGATTATTACCCAGAGATAGTAGGAATGACCACTTTGATCTTGGGCAAAGGCTTCGGCGGTTTGGATGATGCAGCCTTCGGTGGTTTCAACGGTGGAGGAGGTGCAACTTTAGATTGCTTCGGTATCCTCTCAGTCGGCACTAGAGAGGATGTCCGGGGACGCTTCGAAGACTGCCCAGTCGGTGCAGCCACCGTGTCATGGAGGCTTACCGGGTCGTGAGCGTGCTTGGACCTTTTTTCTCTGCGAGGAGGTGAGTCGACCTCTTCTTCATCACTTGGGTCGCCGCTCTCCTCGCCCTCCTCCTCGTCCGAGTGCCACTCGCCGCTATCGCCTCCGCTCGCCTCCTCCTCTGAGTCCTACTCCTGCTCTCCATTGGGCATTGAATACATCTCAGTAAGAGCCTGAAAGATAACAAGCAAAGCAAAAAACAGTCAGTCGTCAATAGGTGGTTACATGATTAATCAAAAAAGTACTCAGCAATCCAGAGTCAGACCTGGTCTGGCTGGCGCGAATGGTCGAATGGAGCGACCCTCTAGGACCCCCTAGGGTTATCCTTGTTGCATGTGATGCCTCTCAGCCACTTCTCCACCGTGTCCTCGTCGACCTCCTCCTAGTGGATCTGAGTGGAATCCTCAATGCCCGAGTACATCCACATTGGATGATCACGAGCTTGGAGCGGCTGGATGCGTCGTTTGAGGAATACCTCCAGCAGATCCATACCGGTCACGCCGTCCCGGACGAGCTGGACCATCCGCTTGACCAACACCTTCACCTGTGCTCTCCCCTCTGGGATCACTTTCAATATGGAGGGCTTCTCGACCCGAGCCATGGAAAAAGCAGGGATCCCGGTCGACTGACTTGGAGTCGGCTGGTATTTGCAATAAAACCAGGTCGACTGCCAACCTTGGACCGACTCGGGAAGGATCATGGCTGGAAAAGTGCTTTTACTTATCATCTGAATCCCAAGACCCCCGCACATCTGAATCACGCGTGTCATCTCGTCACTCGAATTGGCCTTCTTGACCAACTGAGAACGGCAAGTGAAAATGTGCTTGAAAAGACCCCCTTGTGGCCTACAACCTAAGAAGTTCTCGCACATGGACATGTAAGCGGCAATATATACGATGGAGTTGGGATTGAAGTGGTGAAGTTTTGCTCCAACGAAGTTAAAGAATCCCCAGAAAAAAGGATGAGGAGGTAGAGAAAATCCACGGTCCACATGAGTTGCGAGGAGAACACACTCACCATCTCGCGGATGCGGTTCGGTCTCTCCTTCTCAGAGCCGCGTCGATTCATGGGGAATCAGCCCCCCTCGACTAGATCATCGATGTCGTCTCGGCTGATCGTCCACCGGATCCAGTCGCCCTGGATCCAGCCGCGCGGCAAGCCGGATCTCGACGAGGATCCGCCCCGGTTGGACCTCTTCCCCTTCACCTTCGTCGTCGCCTTCTTTGCGCACTACAGGGCCACCATCTTCTCCTTCCCCATGGTCGCAGGTGAAGCTCGAACAAAGCAGCAGCACTGAGAGCGGAGATGGGGGTGGCGGAGAAAGCAGAGGAGAAAGGAGGAGAATGGGGACGCGCTACGCACAAAACCCCGATCTGGCACTCTATATGAGGCCGCTTCCGAGTGGCTGACCTGTGGGTCTGGACGATCCAGTCAAATCCTGCAACAGTCGCGCGTGAGGTACGTGGCAAAAAAGGAGGCATGGGGATCGAGGAGGCCTCGCCTAATCCTCTCTGATTACTGCGGCCTCCCCGTCCCACGCGCTTCCCCAAATTCGAATCTCACGATATCTGCGTGCAGCAAGGCAACCTGTCAGATGGAAGATCTTTTCCATATCAGCACTCAAAACATCGCAGTAAAGTTCACTTGGCAGAAACAAGAATGGATCAAGGCGACTGAAAAGAAGTTGAGATCATCATAATTGTTCGCTTGGTCGCAAATAAGACGCCCCCGAAGCATGAAAATTGAATCAAAGGAATTCTCAACTCCTTCTCCACTCAAGCCCCGAATCATTCGGGGGCTAATGATGAAGCTATGTACCTAGGGTATGGTCATAGGCCTGACCTGGACGCCCTCCCCAAGGTCATCGCCCTAAAGTCAGAAGCATTCAAAGAGTATCAGCATCCACTCGACCAGAGGCATTCCACTCGGAAGAATCAATGACACTCGACCGTCACAGAAACCACTCGGCGTACAGAAGATCTAAAGCCACTCTACGCAACAACGATCGGGCGTTTACTCATAGACTAAATTATCATTTAAGCCACTTAATTGCTAGCGTTACCAGTAACGTTCCACTCTTAATTGTCACATCCCTAGTGCTAGTATGCTCTGAGCTAGCTAGTCATGTGTTGCATCATGTTCAAATTCTTATGAATTTGAATTGGGGACTGTTGAAACCCTAGCACAGATGAATCCAACTAGGTTCAAATAAAAAAAGACCATTTTCAATGATCCCAAAATTCCTTTGGAAAAGTTCATCATTTTTTTAATTGGTCTAGAACCTCTGCCAGAAATGGTGCACATTTTCCTAGGTCACTTTGGATTTTTGAATGAATTCATAAAGTATTTGAATTTGGGCATTTAATTGCTACAAATAATTAAAATGCCCAAATAATTCTGAAAGTGGTTGAGGGCTATTGGATATATTTTCAAAAGTGCCCACAATTATTTTCAGGGTTTTTGAAAATGCCTAAGCATTTTATTTAAGTCAAAAACAGTTACAGAAATAATAGAAAACCAGAAAATAGAGGAAAGAGAAAGAAAGAGTTTACCTGGGCTTCTTACCTGCAGGAGAGCCGGCCCAGCTCATGTTCTGGCCCAGCCCACCAGGGGCTCCCCGGTCTTCTTCCTCCTTCGACAGAAGGACAGAGGGCGCGTGCCCGATGCGCGCAACCACGCGCCGCGCCACCTCCTGCTTCCCGCCGCTGCCCCGACGTGCCTACGAGCACCACGCACCCCCCTGGACATTCTCGCTCACTCCCTCGATCTCATCTCCCTCCTCTGCTCGGACGACCCCAAGACGACGTGGTGACCTTCTTCCCCATCTACGGCCGCCGGATGCCGTCGTTCGATTCGCCGGCCTCAAGTCCTCCCCGAGCCCACTGACCGCCTCTGCAAACTCTACTGAGCTCCCGCTCCTCGCCCCTCTCCTCTAACGTCCGCGCATGGGCTCCAACCAGCCCAGCCGCCCAGCCCATGAGCTTCACGCCGCCGGCGAAGTTGTCACCGTGACTAGAGCAAGCTCAGCTTGCCCCTAAGCACGTCATCGTGCTCGGGCTGATCCCAGGAGACCAACTCACCTGCTACCTCGCCTTCCCGTGCACCGTAGCGAGTGGCCGGTCCTGCCCGAGCTCCGTCCACCGCTTCCGTTGTTGCTGCCGTCTCTGTAGGCCACCTCAACTCCTCGCGCTTGCCCTAGAAGATGCGCCGCTCAGCCAGCTCCCCGTAGCCACAAACCGCACACGAAATGGTGCTCTGTAGCACCGACCCGAGCAACTCCGGCGTGCCACCGCCGTGCTTTTGGTCGCCGGCAATAACCGCTGACGTGGCCGGGTTAATTAAACGCTAATGACACACTAACTAACCCCCTAAGCCACTGCCATGCGGGCCCCGCTGCCTAACTAACCAGCTAACAAAAATAGATTAAGATTAATCTAAACACAGTGGCCCCACGCGTCACCGTTGACCTCGCTGACGTGGCTGTTGACCGGACCCACCTGTCTGTGACACTAAATGTCACTGGGTCACTGACCAGTGGGTCCCACTGGTTAGGTTTGACCTGGACCGTGCCCCGTTGACTTGCCGACGTCATGACGATGTCATGCTGACGCAGTAATTAATTTCTGTTTTAAAACAATTCAGGAAATTCCAGAAAATGACTTAAACTTCAAAAAATCATAGAAATTAAACCATCACTCCAAATGAAATAATTTATACATGAAAAATTATCAGAAAAATTCAATGAATCTGTTTATGGAATTTTCATGCATGTTAGAACAACCTATGGCTGCTGTTTAGGCCAATTCATATAAATGGCATTTAAACCCTCACATATGGAGTTTGAGTTAGAACCTAGGGTTCAAACCAACTCCATTTAACATGTTGCTAGTTGCATTAGATCAAAACACATCATATTGACATGTCATGATCATGCATCATATTGTGCATTGCATTGATTGTGTTCTTTCTCTTTTGCCGGTGGTTGTCCCCTCTCGATAGGCGTTGTACCGACGCTGTGATTGTTGACACTGATGAAGACCCAATGATATCTTCAGAAGTGCCAGGCAAGCACAACCCCCTTTTTCATTCCGATAAAAGCCCACTCTCTCGCTCCTGCTCTCTTTTACTGCATTAGGACAACAACGATTCATCTGTTACTTGTTGCGGTAGTTGAACCCCTTATCCTCTGCATGACCTGTCATTGCCACAGTAAATAGATGAAACCCACAAGCATGAGTAGGAGTTGTTTGAGCCCTGATGTGACTACTCATTCATGCTTGTTTGTCATGCCTGCTATTGCATAGAGATGTGTCAAGTCTAATTCATCGGGAATGAATCGGAGGTGTGTGAACATGTCCTACTGTGTGTGAGCTAAGTGTGTGAACATGTTTTGGTAAAGGTAGCGGTGAGAGGCCATGTAGGAGTACATGGTGGGTTGTCTCATTGAAACCGTCCTCAGGAACTGAGTTCTGTGTCTGTGATCCATGAACAGCTACTACCACTCATTGGGATCCTTAATTGACCCTCTCGGCTTCTTAATCACCCTAGTACTCTGTCCAGGAGTTGCAACTAGTTTCTGGTGTTTGTAGGTTATGTGTTGGCGGCCGTGCGTAGCGCTGACCCTAGGGGTGGGCTATGATGCGGTAGATACACCGTGGCACGGTGTACCGGGTGCCCGTTTGGTGTCTCGGGAACCATGTTCACATTGTTCGGGGCTGTATGTGGAAACCTCGGTCGGACTCCCTGCGGATGGAACCTGGATAAGCGATAAACCTGGACTAAAGACTTAAGTGTTTAGGTAGGCCGTGGCCGACACCCTCGTTGGGCTTTCCGCTTGAAGGTTGCCGAGTACATGTCGTCTAAACGACGGTAAGTGGTGGGAGCGTGTGTGAAGAAGTACACCCCTGCAGGGTTATCATTATCTATTCGAATAGCCGGATTCCTCGGATATGGAAACTTGGACCCCTTGCATAGTTCATAGACAAGTGAAAGTGGATACTCTAAAACTCAGAAGATAAGTGTGAGTGCTATGGATGGCCTTCTCGTATGGAGACGGGAGCGGATCCATAGTGGTGTATTGAATGGTGAATATGTGGACTCGTGTGCGCCACCTCAAAAGAGCTACTTGCAGTCGTAGTTCAGGTTAGCCACTGAGTCAAAGCTGGCTTGCTGCAGTTAAACTCCACCACCCCCCTTGTTGATACCAATGCATATGTAGTTAGTTCTGATGTAAGTCTTGCTGAGTACAATTGTACTCACGTTTGCTTAATTTATGTTTTGGAGAGAGACTTCAGTCTCGCTAGTAGTTTCGCGTGGACTTCGACGTTTAGTTTGATACCTCAGCTACGATCTTGTGCCCTCGGCAGGATCTGGTAGATAGTCAGGCTTCTTAGCCTTTACCATTTGTAGATGTCTGTACTCAGACATGTTAAGCTTCCACATGTTCTTGAATTGTATGCTATGATTGTTGGGTCATGAGACCCATGTTTGTAATATCTCGCTCCTCGGAGCCTAATATATAAATACTTGAGTCGTAGAGTCTTGTTGTGATGCCATGTTGTATTTACACATATCGAGCCTATTGTGTGTATGATTGAAATGCTTGGTATGTGTGGGATCCGACAATCTAGTTGTTTATCCTTGGCATCCTCTCTTATGGGTAAATGTAGTCTAGTGATTCCTTGAGCCATAGTAGTCTGCTAACGCCCGGTTCACCGGAGTCCTGCTAGCCCAGCACTACTGCTCAGGACACTTGACTGGCCGGCATGTGTTTCACTTCGTTCCTGTGTCCTGTCCCTTCAGGGAAATGTCACGCGGTGACATCCGGAGTCCTGCCTAGCCTGCTACAGCCCGAGTTCCCGGAGTCCTGTTAGCCTAGTGCTACAGCCCGGATTCACACGCTGCTGACCGACATGCTCAATGTGATTCATGTATGCCTGTCCCCATAGGTTGGTGCCGCTTTTGGTTCATGACTAGCCATGTCGGCCCAGGTTCTCTATCATATAGATGTTAGCGACACTACCATATACGTGAGCCAAAAGGCGCAAACGGTCCCGGGCCATGGTAAGGCAACACCCGTGGGAATACCGTGTGTGGGGCCGCAAAGTGATATGAGGTGTTACCGGCTAGATTGATGTGACTTAGAATCGGGGTCCTGACAACTTTGGTATCAGAGCCTGACTGCATGTAGGATTACCAAGCCAAACCGGTCAAAGTTGTGTCTAGAAATGCTTTAGTTATGTAAGGGAATTGATTGTGGGAAGGGAACGTAAGGCTCTTTGTATTCCTTATACCTCATGCCTTCTGATCTGAGTCAACCTCTTCCTTTCTACGGGGATTAAGAACTAGGCCTTCTCATCTATCTATCAGGATGACGTGTTACTAATCCATAGACTTATAAGATTGTTGGATTCAAGCCCAGTTCAGTCTCTACTACTTCTGTGTGTTCATAGTTGATCTCGGAACCTTGATATTGTGCTTCTGAGTGGTTACGCCACCATTTCGCAGGATGTCTCAAATCATTTTGAGCATTTACAGCCGTTATGATGTCCGAGTCATCCCGGGTTTCTAAACAATCTGATGCATTTGCAAATCCTTCCTCCCAGTTCCCGATGTCCTTTTGGGCCAGTTTAAGCACACTAATCCGTGTGTTGAGGTACTCCGCTGCCTCGGCATCTATGTTGGAGCTATTATTATGACCCTAGGTGTCTAGAGTATCACCTGGTAATCTAGCAATGCTTTGCATCCCCAGTGTGATGATTCTGGCCACCATTCTCGAAAGCATCCCGTGATGCCGTTTAGTTAGTAGGCATTCTATTACTGGGTTCTTGGCCCAAGATCCACTCTACTTACCTCGTGTGGATAGTGTTGCTCGTACCTTTAGGATATTAGTAATCTTTATGATAGTCTTCGAGGTCCGTGGTATATCATTCTTCCAAATACCATGAACCATCCTTGGCAGAAATTCGTTTGAATCAAAAAATCACAACTAGGGTGCTCTTGACGAGTTCTCCATTCAAACTGTGAATCTGCCAGTCCTTCTTCTTCTGCATGGGTTATCCGGAAGAAATATGTTGAACTCGTTCGACATGCTAATCTATGCATCCACAACTCAGAAAGTTATATGTTCCTTGAGTTGTCCCTCTTTAGTTGTTTTCTGATCTTCATCTATCAATTGATAGTCAGGAGTAATTGTGCATCCGTGTTATCGATGCTTATTATTCCTGTGGTCCGTCAAGCCATTCTAGTTTAGAATGACTAGGAGAAACAAACTCCAGTACCTCATCCATATCCAGGATTGGGTCAAAGTAGTTGTGTTCTGTAGATCAAATGCCCATCCAGCTTTTGCTCTGTTCTACCCTGGAGTATTACCCCCTTTATGTCAGGATTGTCATGAGAATTGCACCACCTCTCATGAATTCTTGACGCAGTGATACTTCGTGCCATCATTTTTCATTCCTCGGTTCTGTGTTGTCGCAACCGGAACCAGCAAGTGAACCATGATGTGCGAAATCAATACTCCTAGCAACCGTGTTGCTTGGTAGTTAATGGACACTAATATCATTCTTAGCGTGTTCGTTATCGAAACACTATTCTAGGATTGGTTGTGCTACCTTGTCCTTATTTCTGGTGCACTCTTCGATCAATGAGTTAGGATTGTGTCATCCCTTACTCTTCTGATCATGTCATCTTGCCTTGAAAAGAAAGGTTGTTCTCGAGCTTTGTAACATATCGGTGGTTCGTGATTTCCGAAGATCTTCTCGGAAGTATTACCTGGTTGTCACCTGACCAGTATGTTGAGTTCATGATTAAATGGGTTTCCTTATAAACCACCCCTTCTCCAAGAATCTGTGTTGGATACCCTGAGCTAGTTGGTTAAGCTGAACAACAACTTGGAGAGTTGGAAGATGAAAGCTTGTCCGGCTCAGTTCATTCTAAAGGGATATCCATGTGTGTGTGTGTGTGTGTGTGTGTGTGTGTGTGTGTGTGTGTGTGTGTGTGTGTGTGTGTTGAAGAAACATGATATTTTCATCGATTGTTCCTCGGGATCGGTTGTTGAATCTATCGTCTTGTCCAAACCTTGATTTGAATGTGGGCTATCGTCAAGTCAAATGAGAACCAACGATGTTCGTAATGTTGTCTTACTCGTGGTTGATCCCTCGAGCATACACCATTACATCTTTTGGTCTGACCAATGCTATCACCGTGTTCACATGATGGTGGAAGTCCAGTGATATGGAAATTCCGATGAGTTGTTGTTGAGTCCATCAGCAGTAGTTTGTCTCCTCCATGATTCATGTTGAACATCCAGCTAGCATTGGAAACTTGTGTAAGCATTTTTCTTCGTGCTCTATTCATGAAGTATCTGTCTGGATGAAAGAAGTGACTTCCTCTGGTTCACGTGCAATCGATGCAAGTTGCCTCCGTGAATTCGAGAAAGATTGTTTTTGTTTCCTCTGGAATCTTCCCAAGTTAGTCACGCATATGTGCGAAGTACTCTATGGTTTGATAGGTTGGCCGCCTCCATTCTATATGTGTTTCCTAGCACACCAAGCCACTGACTGATTTGTTCAAGGAGAAGAAGTTCCTTCTTAAGAATCATGACTTATGTCAGGACTTTGTTATCCTCGATGATGGTTCCCCAACCTGAACTTGGTAGTATTTTATTATAAGACTAGCATGTGGTCACGCTTGTCTCGGACAACGTGTTCACCTGTTTGTAGCAAAACCAGCTCATATTTTGGAGCTTACTACCGTAGTCCATTTTTCGAGAATCTCGCAATGTTGTTTCGTCGATTCGTGTTGCAAACTATCATTTTTCTTTCTAGACTCGATGAGTCTGGAATATCCTGACACCAACCAGATCTGAATCTCAGGCAGATATGATGGTTGGACATTTTCCCAAGAACTATAGTATTGGTCTCTGTGTAACCCGGTAAAGTGGATGTCGTGGCTGACACACCCAGTCGGAAGATCTAATATTGTAGTATCTTGATTGAAGGAGTTGGCCACCTCTCCATAAGGATTTCGTAGGATTTACTCCAGAAGTTGTTCCTTATGGATCCTTTGTATTCCGAAGTCCGACCACTACTTGATGGCTATGTTGATGCTTTAAAGCATGACCATGGTAACCAGTACATCAAGGAGAACATTAGAAGTGGAGTGCTAAATGTCTCTCGGTCGATCATCCAGATTTCGTTCCCTTGGTCTCGCTAAGGTGAAATCTGAGAAAGGGTTGTCCTTTCTATGCATCTGCATTGTCCATCACTATTCGTCAAGGTAGTAAGATGTGTTGCCAGGATCCTCGACTCGGATGTTGGTAGAACCTTGATGAATATGGAAATGCTCAAGTTCTTGAGAGCACGCGCAAGCAAAATCATCCCTTGCGTTGTCTTCAACAAGGTAGTCCACATCATCCATCCTAGTCTGAGTATGCCACTCCTTCGAACTCTTCCAGACGATCAATTGAGAATTGCCTTAGGCTGATATAGAGAGTTTCAATGATCTATGGATCAAAAGTAATTCTTTTGCCACTTAAGGGAATAGTTCTTCGAGTCACCTTCCCCGAGGTGCCCCGTTTCGGAATCATGGCAATTTCCCTTGCTACTTTGAAACCCTCGTCAAATAGTTTCTTCTGTCGCTCTTGATGCAAGTTTTGCCTCTCAGCTCTAGAGATGTTTCTATGTCTCATCCCATGAGTTGATCTTGTGATCATCAAGATGATCCTAAGTTGCTCGAACCTCAAGAAGATCGATTCTTCTAAATTTTCCCTTTATTCTTGTTATCATGTTGGATGTAGTTCTCAAAGCAAGACGTCAAGATCAATGTGATGCAATATATCGGTATCTTCGAGAAGGGCAGTTCGATCGAGAAGACTGTGATAGTTTTGTGACCCCTCTGTCTTCTTACTTCACATCTTGAATCTCGGGACGAGATTCTTGTTTTAGTGGGGGTGAGTTGTCACATCCCTAGTGCTAGTATGCTCTAAGCTAGCTAGTCATGTGTTGCATCATGTTTAAATTCTTATGAATTTGAATTGGGGACTGTTGAAACCCTAGCACAGATGAATCCAACTAGGTTCAAATAAAAAAAGGTATCATTTTCAATGATCCCAAATTCCTTTGGAAAAGTTCATCATTTTTTGAATTGGTCTAGAACCTCTGCCAAAAATGGTGCACATTTTCCTAGGTCACTTTGGATTTTTGAATGAACTCATAAAGTATTTGAATTTGGGCATTTAATTGCTATAAATAATTAAAATGCCCAAATAATTCTAAAAGTGGTTGAGGGCTATTGGATAAATTTTCAAAAGTGCCCACAATTATTTTTAGGGTTTTTGAAAATGCCTTAGCATTTTATTTAAGTAAAAAACAGTTACAGAAATAATAGAAAACCAGAAAATAGAGGAAAGAGAGAGAAAGAGTTTACCTGGGCATCTTACCTGCAGCAGAGCCGGCCTAGCTCCTGTTCTGGCCCAGCCCACCAGGGGCTCCCCGGTCTTCTTCCTCCTTCGACAGAAGGACAGAGGGCGCGTGCCCGATGCACGCGACCACGCGCCGCGCCACCTCCTGCTTCCCGCCGCTGCCCCGACGTGCCTACGAGCGCCACGCACCCCCCCCTGGACCCTCTCGCTCACTCCCTCGATCTCATCTCCCTCCTCTGCTCTCTCTCTCTCGCCAAATCAACGCACCGGAGTGCGCCGCCGCAAAACACCGCGACCACCGCCGTCCCCTTGCCCCATGGCCGTGCCCCGAGCTCCGCCCAGGCTCCAAGTACCTCTCTGTCGACCCACGCAAGCTCGGACGACCCCAAGACGACGTGGTGACCTTCTTCCCCATCTACGGCCGCCGGATGCCGTCGTTCGATTCACCGGCCTCAAGTCCTCCCCGAGCCCACTGACCGCCTCTGCAAACTCTACGTGAGCTCCCGCTCCTCGCCCCTCTCCTCTAATGTCCGCGCACGGGCTCCAACCAGCCCAGCCGCCCAGCTCGTGAGCTTCACGCCGCCGGCGAAGTTGTCACCATGGCTCGAGCAAGCTCAGCTTGCCCCTGAGCACGTCATCATGCTCGACCTGATCCCAGGAGACCAACTCACCTGCTAGCTCGCCTTCCCGTGCGCCGTAGCGAGTGGCCGGTCCTGCCCGAGCTCCGGCCACCGCTTCCGTCGTTGTTGTCGTCTCTGTAGGCCACCTCAGCTCCTCGTGCTTGCCCTAGAAGATGCGCCGCTCTGCCAGCTCGCCGTAGCCATAAACCACACACGAAATGGTGCTTTGTAGCGCCGACCCAAGCAACTCCGGCGTGCCACCGCCGTGCATTTGGTCGCCGGCAATAACCGCTGACATGGCCGGGTTAATTAAACGCTAATGATGCACTAACTAACCCCCTAAGCCACTGCCATGCGGGCCCCGCTGCCTAACTAACCAGCTAACAAAAATAGATTAAGATTAATCTAAACACAGTGGCCCCACGCGTCACCGTTGACCTCGCTGACGTGGCCGTTGACCGGACCCACCTGTCTGTGACACTAAATGTCACTGGGTCACTGACCAGTGGGTCCCACTGGTCAGGTTTGACCTAGACCGTGCCTCGTTGACCTGCTGACGTCATGACAATGTCATGCTGACGCAGTAATTAATTTCTGTTTTAAAACAATTCAGGAAATTCCAGAAAATGACTTAAACTTCAAAAAATCATAGAAATTAAACCGTAACTCCAAATGAAATAATTTATATATGAAAAATTATCAGAAAAAAATCAAGGAATCTGTTTATGACATTTTCATGCATGTTAGAACAACCTATGGCTGCTGTTTAGGCCAATTCATATAAATGGCATTTAAACCCTCACATATGGAGTTTGAGTTAGAACCTAGGGTTCAAACCAACTCCATTTAACATGTTGCTAGTTGCATTAGCTCAAAACATAGCATATTGACATGTCATGATCATGCATCATATTGTGCATTGCATTGATTGTGTTCTTTCTCTGTTGCCGGTGGTTGTCCCCTCTCGATAGATGCTGTACCGACGCTGTGATCGTTGACAGTGATGAAGACCCAATGATATCTTCAGAAGTGCCAGGCAAGCACAACCCCCTTGTTCATTCCAATACAAGCCCACTCTCTCTCACTCCTACTCTCTTTTACTACATTAGGACAACAACGATTCATCTGTTACTTGTTGCGGTAGTTGAACCCCTTATCCTATGCATGACCTGTCATTGCCACAGTAAATAGATTAAACTCACTAGCATGAGTAGGAGTTGTTTGAGCCCTGATGTGCCTACTCATTCATGCTTGTTTGTTATGCCTGCTATTGCATAGAGCTGTGTCAGGTCTGATTCATCGGGAATGAATCGGAGGTGTGTGAACATGTCCTACTGTGTGTGAGCTAAGTGTGTGAACACGTTTTGGTAAAGGTAGTGGTGAGAGGCCATGTAGGAGTACATGGTGGGTTGTCTCATTGAAACCGTCCTCAGGAACTGAGTTCTGTGTCTGTGATCCATGAACAACTACTACCACTCATTGGGATCCTTAATTGACCCTCTCGGCTTCTTAATCACCCTAGTACTCTGTCCAGGAGTTGCAACTAGTTTCTGGTGTTTGTAGGTTATGTGTTGGCGGCCATGTGTAGCGCTGACCCTAGGGGTGGGCCATGATGTGGTAGATACACCATGGCACGGTGTACCGGGCGCCCGTTTGGTGTCTCGGGAACCCTGTTCACATCGTTCGGGGCCATATGTGAAAACCTCGACCGGACTCCCTGCGGATGGAACCTAGATAGGCGATAAACCTGGACTAGAGACTTAAGTGTTTAGGTAGGCCGTGGCCGACACCCTCGTTGGGCTTCCGCTTGAAGGTTGCCGAGTACATGTCGTGTAAACAACGGTAAGTGGTGGGAGCGTGTGTGAAGAAGTACACCCCTGCAGGGTTATCATTACCTATTCGAATAGCCGGATTCCTCGGATATGGAAACTTGGACCCCTTGCATAGTTCATAGACAAGTGAAAGTGGATACTCTAAAACTCGCAAGATAAGTGTGAGTGCTATGGATGGCCTTCTCGTAGGGAGACGGGAGCGGATCCATAGTTGTGTATTGAATGGTGAATATGTGGACTCGTGTGCGCCACCTCAAAAGAGTTGCTTGCAGTCGTAGTTCAGGTTAGCCACTGAGTCAAAGCTGGCTTGCTGCAGTTAAACTCCACCACCACCCTTGTTGATACCGATGCATATGTAGTTAGTTCTGATGTAAGTCTTGCTGAGTACAATTGTACTCATGTTTGCTTAATTTATGTTTTGCAGAGAGACTTCAGTCTCGCTAGTAGTTTCGCGTGGACTTTGACGTTTAGTTTGATACCTCAGCTACGATCTTGTGCCCTCGGCAGGATCTGGTAGATAGTCAGGCTTCTTAGCCTTTTCCATTTGTAGATGTATGTACTCAGACATGTTAAGCTTCCGCATGTGCTTGAATTGTATGATGTGATTGTTGGGTCATGAGACCCATGTTTGTAATATCTCGCTCCTCGAACCCTAATAAATAAATAATTGAGTCGTAGAGTCTTGTTGTGATGCCATGTTGTATTTACACATATCGAGCCTATTGTGTGTATGATTGAAATGCTTGCTATGTGTGGGATCCGACAATCTAGTTGTTTATCCTTGGCAGCCTCTTTTATGGGGAAATGTAGTCTAGTGCTTCCTTGAGCCATAGTAGTCTGCTACAGCCCGGTTCACCGGAGTCCTGCTAGCCCACCACCACTGCTCAGGACACTTGACTGGCTGGTATGTGTTTCACTACGTTCCTGTGTCTGTCCCTTCAGGGAAATGTCACGCGGTGACATCCGGAGTCCTGCCTAGCCTGCTACAGCCCGAGTTCCCGGAGTCCTGTTAGCCCAGTGCTACAGCCCGGATTCACACGCTGCTGACCGACATGCTCGATGTGATTCATGTATGCCTGTCCCCATAGGTTGGTGCCACTTTGGGTTCACGACTAGCCATGTCGGCCGGGTTCTCTGTCATATGGATGTTAGCGACACTATCATATACGTAAGCCAAAAGGCGCAAACGGTCCCGGGCCATGGTAAGGCGACACCCGTGGGAATACCATGCGTGAGGCCGCAAAGTGATATGAGGTGTTACCGGCTAGATCGATGTGACTTGGAATCGGGGTCCTGACATTAATGTACATTGAACCCTGTGAAACGGAGGGGAGCTGGGGTCCTAGCGCACTCTATATAAGCCACGCCATCCTCTGGGACAAGGGTTTGCATCCTTTGTAAACACACACATATACACAATCCAGTCGACCGCCTCTGGGCACCGATACGTAGGGCTGTTACTTCCTCCGTGAAGGGACTGAACTCGTAAACTCGTGTGTACAACTACTCCATAGCTAGGATCTTGCCTCCTCATACCTACCCCTCATTCTACTATCAGTCTTAGAACCACGACACTCCCTCCTCCCGGGTCACCCCGCTCGACTGGGAGAAAACCCTAGGCCGGCGGGGTCCCCCACTTTCTCCTCCTCCACCTCACCGCCGCTAGCGCGGCCAGGTGAAGCTTGGTTGGCGCTGGCGGCGGCGAGGACATCTCGCCCCTTCGCTCGGTAGGCTCGGAGCGGGCTGAGGTGGCTGGGTCGGGGTGTGGCACTAGCGGCGCGCACGGTGGTGCGCCGAAACCGATCGACGGTGGCTTGGCTACGGCATGGCAGGGGGCGTGTTGGAGGAGCGCGACTGGGGGCCGGTTCTGGTCGTGGCTCCTCCAGATCTGACCCTCCGGGCGACGCAGGTCAGGGGCAGCAGCCCCTATCTCGTCTTTCAGGCGGTAGGGTGGTGCCGTGATGGTGGTGGTCCACCCTCTCTCATCTTCTCCTCGGCTGGTGGATGTGCCGGACGGTGGCGGCCTGTTGATGGATGTCGGTGGCTCGTCGGGTGTTGTTGCTAGCCGGTGGTGGTGGGGCGCACCGGGGAGGGAGGCAGGGCCCTCCTGGTCCCTGTCTCTGGTGGCGTGGTGCAGTGGCCGCGGCGAGGACGAGGCCAGCGGCTGCGGCGAAGTTTTTGAAGAGAACTAGCCGCAACCCTATGTTTTCAATAATGTATTCGCCTCCCGTACAGTTTCTTGTAAATACGTTAGTAGGGACGTTTTAAGCGGTGATTTAGATAAATAGCTATTGTAAATACCATAGAAATAGCAAAACCACCTTTGACAAAGACTTGTTTTTGGATTAAAATTTGTTCATGATGGTTTTTTCCCGCCGTAGTTTCCTAAAAACAGTTCCACTAAGAACCATATATTTTCTACCAACTTAATTGACAATTTTGAAGCCTTTAGCTCAACTAGAAGAACGCTCGTGCATTGCAGTGGGGCCACATTAACTTTAAGAGTTCAGTATTAATATTCTAATACATATCAAGTGACATTGGCGACCTTTTTTACCATCAAATCCTCACACACTCTCTCTCTCCCTCGCTCTTCCTCACTCTCTCTCCCCCTCTCCCTCTCTTTCTCTCTCTCTTTCTCTAACACACACACATATCCATCTTATTGGGTACGGGACCATAATCCATCTATTTCACACACACATGCTAGTGCATAACAATATGAATTATGTGTATTATATTTGCCACCACAACTGAGGGAATTAATTTCATGTAAATCGGCCAGCTACAGCTACAAGAATACGCAGAGGAGGTGGCCAGGGTCGGCGTCGGCGCCGTCTAGCGTGGGCCACGAGCCCGCTTCCAAGTGCGTCTGCACGCCGGCCACCCACACCGGGTCCTTCAAGTGCCGCTTCCACGCACCAACTCCCATGGCCACGGCCACAGCCAGGGCCAGGGAAGCCGCCCTTCTTCGCCCCCTGCACCGGCCGCCGCCAACGCGGTGTCGTGGCACCCGGCCTCGCCGTCCTCGTCCTCCGGCACTGTCGCGACCCAGTGACGCAGCCCAAGCATCGGCCTCGAGAATCAAGAACGCTTGACAACGGAGAGGGAAGGGAAGATCATATACATGTCATAAGAAAGGGTGTTTATTTACTGCTCCCTCAATGTATTGTTTCCTTTGTTTGGAGATTGATTACCATCTGTGAGTTAAGGTAAGGTTAATGCGATTGGACAGTTTTTCTGAAAATCAAATATTTGTTTTCTAATTAATGTGATTAAGTGATTTAAGGTTTAGATTAATTAATTTAGATTTGATCTTTAGAGATTGTTCGTGATTGATTGTGACACCCCAAAATTTTAACCTTGTTTTATTAATTAAATTTTTTCCAGGAAATTTAAACTTTTAATTTTCTGGATTTTCTTTTGATTTCAGAGCCATCCTTTTCCTTATTATGGAGTTTTTACCTCAAGTGAAAAACTTTAAAAAATATTATTGGACTTGTTTAACCTCTCAAGAAAACATTTCTATTATCAGTGGAATTGATTTGCACAATTATTTCTCTCTGAGCTTTATTCCTTAAAATGATTTTTCATTAGTTTTGGAGCTCTTTTTGAACTACAACCACTTGATATATTTATTTAAAATTTTCACCAAAATTTGGAGATGTCATGTGATGTTTTAAAATCACTTTTATGCAAAAATATATTTCATACATTTAATATTTTGAGCTCTACCCTAATTTTTCAAATCGGGTCCAGTGGGCAATTTTGCACTGCAACCCATTTAAATATTTCTTTCTATCCTCCACCAAAATTTTGGGATGTTCATAGGAGTATATTATTCAACTTTATGCAAAAACCAATTGATGTTCTTTGAAAAATTTGAGTGAATGAACCTCTTTTTCATTTTGGTCCAGCTTGGTGATTTGTACTGCATCCCTATTAAATTTTGCTCTAGTGGCCATGAGCTTTCTCCTGCTTGTAGTACTCCATACCAAACCCTTAAGTCCAGGAGAGTGGAAGCGCAAACCCCAGAGTACGTCTCCTCTGCTTCGAAGACGTATTCTGCCCGAAACGTTTTCCTTTTTTCTGTTTTATTTTAAAAAACAGAATTGACTGGCTATAACTTTTAAAATATAAATACAAATGACTTGATTCTTTTTCTGTTGTTCCTCAAATATTGTCTAGTTTATTTTCATATTTATTTCAAAATTTTCCAAGCAACTTTTTTGTACTGTTTTTAAACTATGTGTTAATTTAAATATTTCCAAAAATAGGATTTGTTGGAGAGAGAAGAAAACTTTCAAAGTTTTGGAATGTACCCTGCCTCTCCACAACTTGAAGGCAAGCATTCTGAACCCTGGCATAATGTTTTGTGGGTTGTTCAATACGGTTATAACACCACCTCGACATGAAGCGTTGTTTTTTTTGTGATGATATGATCATACACCTTGAGTGCATAAATGAAAATTCTTGCTATTGGAAATGGATAAGCTTGTGATAGAAATCACCCTCATATTCCTCTCATGCCTACCGGGAAGGACCCGGGAAAGTCTCAGTCTTGTGTAGACATGATCTTGTCCCTCATCGAGGTGGTTATGACCGGTAGGGCAGGAGGAGGTATGATGAGTGGTGGTTGTGCCTAATGGCTGTGAAATATAATTCTTGAGCTAACCATGCAGGAAATACTTAAGCCTCCTGAGTCGGCCGTAGATCGAGTCTTGTTCCGGTAACCCCCATACTTGTTTCGTGCTGCCACTTGTCCCTGCCGTAGGTAGGGTACGGTTCAGTAAGTTGTCAACCCCTGTCCTAGCACGCACCGTATAGAGAGGCCATGGTGGAAGATACCGGTTGTAGCTGGTAGGCATGCCACCTGGTCCGGGGGTATGGGTGTTTCCGGTTGGGACCGAGAGGGGAGGCCACCCCTTAGAGCGCGCGATAAAAATTTGATCTCATGCTACGCGAGGTTGTAGCCTCCCCACTTAGAGTTTTGCTTAACAGGTGTCTGGGTGATTCCAGACACGAGTAAAGTTAAGCTGGTGTGTGCAAGTCAGGCGTGTTTTCGACTAAAAGACTGTAGACGGAATTAGTTCCAATGGACTAAAGAAATCCATTACTCGTGGGTAAAGAGTACACCCTCTACAGAGATATTGAACCTATTCGAATAGCCATGTCCATGGTTAAGGACTACAGTCTGGGATGGGTCAAGCGTCGGTCTTAGTGTCGGTCTTCGGAGGAGAAACTACTAAACCAGAATATTGATTATGACTTGTAATATATGATGGTTATGATTATTATCATTGTGGACTAACCGTTTGCATTGTTTGAAATAATGAATATCCCTGGGACGGTACTACCTCCTGGATATTCACTGTAAATATGTTTATATATAAGCCCTTTTTGTGGCATCGCTCAGACGCCCGACTGTGGCATGTTTGTTATTTCATTTACTTATAAGCCCTTTATGTGGTGTCGCACAGACGCCCGACTGTGGCATGTCCGTTATTTCATTTACTTATAAGCCCTTTATGTGGTGTCGCACCGATGCCTGATTGTGGCATGCTTGTTATTCCTTTTGTATATAAGCCCTTTTTGTGGTGTCGCTCAAACGCCCGACTGAGGCATGCTTCATATTATTATCCTTTCGAGACGTCGCTTCAGACACCCGATCGGTGCTTTATATTTTTACACCCTGATTGTTTACTCGTGATTTATTTAAATGATCTACTTGCGTGCATCATGAACCTTATTTCATAACTGACGAAGTGATCATAGAATATTTTAAAGCATGATTTTCAGTGGCTATATTATACCTGTGTTCTTAATGTTTGCGAGTACATTCAAAGTACTTACTTGCTTGTCCCTGACTATTGTCTTGACCAGATTTCTTGCGTGGAGAGGAGCGTTGTGATGACAGCCCCGGAACCTACGCAATGGAGATAGCAGCCTCGCGAAGATAGGAGTTATCCTGGTCAGCTGTTCCTGTGGGAAATGGAGTCCCATAGACGCTGATGATCTGCAAACCGCTTCCGCCATCAACCACTAGAAACCAATTGTTGTACCCATAGGCCAGAATGGTCTTGTACTTCATATTTTGTATTTTGCTTGGAGTTTCTGTAACAAGTTGGTGTCTCATCAGCTAACAGTAATCCTGGGGCTGGTGAGCACAAGGGCCGCTTTTGGGAAATTAATATCCCAAAAATCCGGTCCTGACATTGATTCTACATTACTAAATAACTTACACCAGTATGGAAAGTTCTGATATGTTCAGATTTCTTTCGTTGTGTGAGAGGGTGACGCGAAAATAAACCAATGAAGTGGGGGAGGGGACGAAAAAAATCTACGAAAAAACCAGCAAAGGTGGGAGAAGGTACGAAAAAACCATAAGAGGTGGGACAAAAAAACTGGAAGCGAGACTACCAACTACTCCATTAGCAGTAGGGATACCATTTTGAATAGAACAACACTTAACTATTGGATAATTTTTTACATTATGGCCACAGTCAACATGACATGGTGCATCTCGTTTGATGACCACTAAATGTGTTTGGTAACATAATAATAATTCATTGTGCTAAATTGATTCAATCAAAAAATTGTACTAAATCGAGAGTAAATTGCAAAAAACCACCACATTTGGGGCATCATTTGTGGAAAACCACCAGGTCACTAATCTTCTGCAAAAATCACCGCGGATTCGGTAAACATTTTCCAAATAGCACCGATCAAGTGATTTGGCTCATTTGATCACTTTCTAACAAGTGGGACCAGATTGTAAGGAGCTGACTTGGCAAAGTTTTGACATACACACCCCTGAATTGTAAAAAGAAAAAGCAATCAGACCCTCCTCCCCCCTGCCTCGATCCCGCCTGGATCGGGAGAGGCCCCGAGCTGCGCGACCCCGGCTCCACTCCGGCGCCGCCCCATGCATCCTCTACCCTGCCGGCGAGCCACCGCATCGCGGCCCTCTTTCTCCTTACCCACCGCTCCCTCGGCCACCTCACCTAACCCATCGGCACTGCCCTAACCTGCTGGGGCCTGGCCCTTCTTCTTGCTGTAATCGGCGTCGTCGTCGTCTCCGTCCTTGTCGGCGGCAGGGGCGGGGGGCGGGCGCGGCGACGGAGTGCAGGGACGAGACGGTGCCGGCGAGTGCGTGGAGGAGGGGGCCATAGCGGGGGGAATGGAGCTGGGACGTCTCGGTGGGCACGGGAGGGGATGCCACCGGCGCCTTGTCCTCGTCAAGGGACCCCATGGAGGGGGCTATGGAAGGGGAAGCGGATCCGTTGGCGTCGGAGCGGAGGAGCAGGGACGCGGTTGGCGCGCCGGGCGACGGGGGCTGCGAGATGGGGCTCTGTGCGGTGCAGAGCGGTGGCGCGGCCACCTCGAGGAGGAGGAGGATGCCATCGTGGAGCCCCCGTCCAAGAGAGCCACGCCTAGCCCCTGGTGGTGGTGCACCACACGGCATCCCCAACTGCTCTAAGCTACTGCTTCTGGCACGGCGTCGAGCCAGGGATGAGCGGCGCCGAGCTGCTGCCGCTGCTTGCACGGTGTCAAGCAGCCGCGGGGCCGAGCACTCCCGTCGCCACCGAGGTGAGGGTGCCGCTGATGCCCTTCTCTAGTGAGGATGCCGTCGCCGGAGCGGACGGAGCAGCCACGGAGGCGTCCTGCAGGCAGCGAATGGAGGGAGGGGTTGATTGCTTTTTCTTTTTAGATCTAAGGGTGTGTGTGTAAATGTTATGCCAAGTCGGTTCCTTACAATCTGATCCCACTTGTCAGAAAGTGATCAAATGAGCCAAATCACCTGATCGGTGTTATTTGCAAAATGTTTACTGAATCCGTGGTGATTTTTGCAAAAGATTAGTGACCTGGTGGTTTTCCGCAAAGATGCCTCAGATGTGGTGGTTATTTGCAATTCACTCCTAAATCCATGGTAGTGACTTTACAAAATAAAACACCCTTCAGCATGTTGCTTTGTCACAAATATAGATGAACAAGCGAACATAATTCATTTTGTTAAACTATTTGCACCCTAGCGGAATCAACATATGTAGAGGACTAAATTTAGAAAATGTTACAGTCCCAATCAATATAATTGGAAAGCTCGAGATATTAATTAAGGGTGATCTAATGATCTACCAGACTTGCATTTTATCGATGTAACATCATCCCATAGATGCATTGTCATGTCCCTCTCTGATACCTTATTAGTTGGGGTAGGAAGTTGTTTGTGCAGAGTTGAAAGGTGACGGAGCTTGGACTTCAAAAGAAATGTGATGGAGCTAGCTAGCTCAAGCACCTTGAGACTGGCCTGCGGCCTTCTAGAGCTGAGATGGAAGTATACACGAAGGGTTTTACCTCTAATCATGTAACGACATCGATTAAATCTAATGACTAGATGTGCTAAGTATAAAGAAGTGATGACTTGAAACTCTAGCTAGTTGATCAATCCCTACGAGTGCAGCAAAAGGAGTATTTAACAAAAAACTATCACAATTCGTGAAACCGTGTCTACAAACTACCACTTTATAAATTTATGTCAAAAACTACCACTTTTCACAAATCCTTTAAAAAAGCACCAGCGACTGATTTGGCCGAAGTTAAACTCGATTATGACAGGGTTGGCCGACACGTAAGCGTTGACCGTCACATTGATCGTTACCACATGTAGGGCCTAGTGGTCAGTGTCCCATCTAATCATGAATATACAAATTACTAGTTAGGCTAATCTAACCGTGCAGGCCCAGTGGTCAGTGTCCCGTCTAATCATAACAACCCACTAACCCATCCCTACCCTACCCAAATCGCAAGCCGACTCCCCTTTCTTGCTCGCATCGCTGTGGTCAGGACGTTGGCGGCCGCGCCGCCGAAGTACTGCCATCCGAGATGCGCCGTGGGGAGACCCTAGGCCGCCACCCGGTGGCTCGCCTCACTTGCAGGTCGCGCAGCGGCGAGGCCCAGGCCGCCGCGGGGAGGCCCCAGGCCGCCGCCCGGTCGCTCTCCGTGTGTGCAGGTCGCGTTGTGGGGAGGCCCCAAGCTGCCTTCTGGTCGCTCGCCTCGCCTGAAGGTCGCGCCGTCTCCTCCAGATGCAGTCGCCCCGCCAGAGTACTTCATCTTCTTCGCCTCCGGTGAAGGCCGCCACCGTCTTGATCTCTTTCTATGGTGACCCGCATGCCTCCTCTGCAGTTTCATCGCCTCCAGAGGTTCTCCCGAAGCTTCCTGCGGGTTCGGAACCACGCGACGTGCGGATGCGTGGAGCACAACGTAATGGTGAATGCTGGCACGGAGCAGCTATCGATGGCCACGTTCTGCAACCGCCAGAGCAGCCTGCTACTAGCGTCCATGGCGGAGCTGATGTCGCCAGAGTGGCTGGCGACGGCTGGTCTCCGCCATCCCTCTTGCCATCATTCGCCGCCGGAGACAGGGACAACCCCTGCTCTTCCTCCATGGGGAATTTTAGAGGAAGGAGATAGAAATGACATGTGGGCCTCATATGTTGATGGTCAAATTTAACGGTGCTGACTTTTTCAATTCTGATGCGTGGGCCAACCCTGTCATAATCGAGTTTAAACGAGTCGAATAGACCACTTTTCATACATGGTAGTTTTTAGTCAAACATTAGTAAAAAAGTGATAGTTTTGATATAAATTTGTAAAGTGGTAGTCTGTAGGCACGGTTCGATGAATTGTGGTAGTTTTTTATTAAATACTCGCAACAAAAAGGCCTCTTATACGCTTTTATATTTCTTTACAAAGGCAATAGTTAGGTAGGTCTAAGGCTTGTCCGATGTTTGAAGCCATTGACTTGTCCCAACAAAATAATCAAACAATTAACGATCGATGTGAGTGATAAATCATCATCGTTAGGTTATTCTGATCTTAGACATTAAAGGAAGTCCTTTGTGGCATTTCAATGGATATTTTTTTTTGAAAAGGAGGATGTACCCTCAGCCTCTGCATCTGGATGATGCATGCAGCCATATTATTAATTATTCATAAAGACCATATAAGGTGATGCATCAATAAGCCTGAAGCTATCATCTTGGCAACGTTGTTGCTACTCCTATTCCCTTGATGAAGGTGTGCCGAATTGTCCGGGCCAAATACCAAATAGACATCGCACCAAAATCTAATATCTAAAGCCGGGTGTCCCATCCAAGCCACTACCTGGATTGGGTCCCGTACCGGTCTGGGACACTCCTAGTGAGCTCCGCACGCTGCAAGGGCCGTCACCTCCATCTTCCATCGGTCCATCCTCAGAGCAGAATTGATGCACTGACCTTGCCAAGCCTCTCTGCTATCAACGCCACCATAACGCCAGACAGCTTTCTCCTCCTGTGTGAGTCCATCTTCGTGCATCAGACGCCGAGTCTCCACTGCGCCATGCCGCCAAGACCCACCGTCGACGATACGTTTGATGCCACACCGCTCCACCTACATGCCATCTCCCGTCGACTCCGAACTACCAGCAACTCCACCACCCTGAGCAGTCCCCAGCTGACGCCTTCAGGAAGGAACATGACATCAAAGTGCCATCGTCACCCAAACAGAAGAACTGAGGCTTATGCCTGCCCTCATGGCAGAGGTGGGGGGCGTATGATCCACACCGAAGCCTCCAGGAAGGGAATCGGCGCCGAGGGCGTCGACTTTGGTGTGGCTGCCACGCCAGCCTGGAGTTTCCCCCGGATCCATGCCCACCCGCCAGATCCATCCAGGCAGTATTGGTGTCGACCGTAGTTGCTACCGTAGCCAGCACGAACCGGAGTAGATCGAGTCGGAGAAGACGCCTCCCATGGAACTCCGGTCGGCCATCGAGGAGCCGCCGTAGCACCGCTGCCTCCACGTCGCCCACGCAGTCGTGGAAGGCCCCCCATCTACACCCGCGGGTGTCGCCCGCTAGGCAGGCCGCATCGCGCGCCACCGATAGAGGTCGTCGCCCCGAGATTCCCTCGCCGCCCAAGGCACCGGCGGTCAGATCTAAAACAGATCGACCACGAGCACCATAGGAGCGTCCCGAACGGCCCCCCACGCGACCACCAGGGGGATGCAGCACCTGCCGTCACCCCCCGAGTCCTCGCCGGCACGCCCCGCCGTCAACCGCCGCTGAACGCCACCCGCGCCAGGTCCGACCGCTGTGGGGAGAAGAGATGCCGCCGCCGCCGATGCCAACCGGGCTTTGCCTGGCGGCGTGCCCCGGCGGCGGCGGGCAGGAGAGGTGAGAGAGGGAGCCGAGGGCTTTGCGGCACAAGGGTTTCCCACGGTCGCCGCGCGGGGGCGGTGGCATTTTGTAAGTAGAAAGTAAAACGAACTCTTGACTTTTGCTGCTGGTGCCAGGTGCCAAGCTAGTTGAGGATATTGTTTCCTTTGTGTTCTTGGAGCTAAATATGAAACGGAGTGGAACAATTGAACTTGGTACACGTTTTTTTAGTTTGAATATGAGGGGACTGGCACAGCTGGAGCCGCTGGTCATGTTGAGTAATTCTGGCCAACGAAGTAGAGGGTGAAAATGGTGAATTAAAGTCAATTGTGAGCCGCTGGTCATGTTGAGTAATTAAGGCAGAGAGTTTTGTAAACCCAGAAACGATGGCATTACATTCCTTGTCTCAAAGGAAATGACTGACGACGTCGATGTACCGGCTGCCGGATCTAGTCTCGGTGGCTCCCTTGCACAAGGGAATAATGTACTTCGTGCGATGCGTTTTCCATGTGAAAAAAGTCACCGGCGAAGATTTGTGCTCGACGAAGACTGTGATGATGTGCTTTTGATTTTTAACCTGGAGAAGGGTGTGGCAGCAGCTACCTGCCGGAGAGAAACGCCGGCAGTGTTTTAGGATAAGACAAGCAATGCTGACAGTCGGAGGCGTTCTTCTTCTTCTTCCAGGAACACCTCGGCTTCTCCTCGTGCTTGGATTTTTTGGGTGGTCAAGGACGGGACTAGAACGGTCAAAACGAAAAAGGTACAGAACCGGCACGGTGTATCCATACCGCCGGCCCCTCTTCCATATCCACCAGGAGAAAAAAAGGGAAGGTATAATATGATGCCATGTGTCATCGGTTCTTTTTCAAAAAACTTCCCCTTCGTTCTTGACTGATTTAACATAATGTTCATTTTTTGGCGGGAAAACTCATTTTTCTGCTTCTTCTTTCTTCGTCTTTGCAAAAACTAGCACATCTTAATAAGGATAAGTTGTAAGGACGTTAGAGCATCTCCAACAGGCGCAGGTCACGCCGCGCGCAAAAAACACATATGCCACGCACGCATCGGCTGGTTTGGCGCGGCGCGTTGCGCCCGCTCCAGCAGCCACGCTAAAATGCAGCGCACGCGCGCCGCTCCAGCAGCGCGCAAAAAAGCAGCGCGCGCGCTCATTCTTGGCTATTGAAAAATAGATAGATTGCATAGATTTTAACGATACAAAGGTATTTTACATCGGAAACATAGATTGCATAATAAAACACGAGATAGATTGCATAAAAAAACTAGTCTAAATCGCTATCATCACTATCGTCATCCTCCTCGGCGGTGTCGTCCGAGGTATCCAGCCAGATGTCCAACCACCGATCATCATCCGGCGTGAAGAACGACTGCCCACCTGCTTCAACAAGATTGGACTGCGCGTTCCCCAACGCCTGTCCAACCGCGCCTCGCGGCGCCTTCGCGTGTCCTTCTCGCGACGCCTTGCCCAGTAGGACTGCTTGTAGGCGACGTCCTCCGGGTGGCGGCGCCGCCACTCCGCCATGACCCGCTCGTCCTCCTGGCCGACGAGAAGGTGGCGCTGCCGCTCGGCGTGCTCCGCACGGTCTTGTGCCGTGTTCAGACGCGGCGGCGAGGCACGGTCGATCGCTTGCTGGAGTGTGTAGACATCCTGGAAGTTCATCTGGCCGCGTGGCCGGCCTAGGCGCCACGCCGCCGCGTTGTACGCGCGGCCGGCCTCGCGCGCCGTCCCGTACGTGCCGAGGCCGAGCCGGAGATCGCCGGAGCGTATCTCCGCGTAGTAGCCGCCGTTGGGGCGCAGGCGGACGCCGCAGTAGCCGAACGCTCCTCGGTGGCGCGGCGGCATGACGGCGCGTCGGTGGCGGGGCGCCGGGGCGGCGGAGGCGCGTCGGTGGCGGGGCGCTGGAGCGGCGCGTGGCAGAGAGAGAGAGGAAGAGGAGAAGAGGAGACGTGGAGAGGCGCGTGGCGCGCGCCGCACTTTATAGGCGCGCCGGAAGCGGCGTGCAAAAGATGGCGCGCGAGCTAGCGCCTCTTCGCGCACGCACGCAAGCGGTTTCCGTGCGCGTGGTTTTCCCGCCGCCGTTGGAGCGCGCGCGCGCTAAAGGTTGCGTTTACTGCATGCGCGCGTCATTTCGTGCGGCCTTTGGAGATGCTCTTAGGCATGACCATTGAAGAAAACATAGGAAAACACAATCTATTATTCATAAACATAATAGAACCTTGGATATTCATCTAAGCTCTTGACATTTGAAACCCAGCGAGTATCGAAACTACTACATTGAACCGGTTAATTCTGTCTGTCGATACTTGATATTTGTATGTTATATATCCATATTCGTGTGTGATCATGGTTTGAAGTATGTATAAGATCCGTATGAAAAGAGGCACTTCTCGATATTTGTATGCATAAGTTTTTTCTGCCTGCAATTAGATGAGCACATACAATTATTGTGCAAAAGGATTACATATAAATAGGCAACATTATTATTTCTCTTCAATGGGTTTTTCATTTGAAAAATTCTAACTTTTGTGCTTGCTAACAAGAAAAAGGATTGCTGGATTCATTAAGGCAAGAGTTTAGTCCAGGTTAGAACGACCTACTGGTTGTGCCTTACTAAAAGTGATGTCATTCACAGGTCTAATATGCCGTGTATCTTTTTGTTTTCGATGATTTTTGGCCTATTAACATTATATTATGTATTATAAATTTTGTGTTTAAACATTCTTTTATATAGATAGTATCATCTACCGCCTGTAATAAGGGTTCGAGTTTAGGGTAGCCATTGGAGACGAGGATTTTGTTGTGCTCTATATTTTACTCCAAGCAATTTTTGCTGCCCTAAAGTAGGGCAGCTGTTGGAGATGCTCCAACAGACGAGATATTGCAACATGTGTGATGTGTCTTCTTTCAGTATATACACTTTCAACATGGCTGTCTACCTCACCTTTCCCTGGCCATTCGCCGCACGCACAATCCGTTGCTGCTCTCCGCCTAATGTACGGTGTCGTGGCTAAGTACCTGCCAATCCCCTAACCATGGCGGCGTGGAGCCGGTGGCTATCAATCAACGGTACCATGCACGAGACTTGTTTCACCCCGTGCTGCTATGTTGAGCTAGTCCTAAAAGACAGAGAGAGCCAGAGAGGGATGGGTTCGGGTTGAACAGTGCTGAAATTTGAGATGGGCTCTAGGTTCATATAGCAATTTCTAAAAAATCTCTAAGGACTCATGTGGGTTATATGGCACTAGGTGTAGTGGGAAGTTTAGTCCTACCCCAAAAATGGAAGAGGAGTTAGACCTCCTTATAAGGGTTTCTCTTGTACATGCTATTGGAGCTTGAGAAGAGAAGAGGCCCTCGCGCACTTCTTCTCCGCCGCCCGCCTCGCCACGACGCGGCGCGGGATTGAGCTGAGCCGAGCTCACACCTACGTGCTTATTTTTGCCAGTCACTAACGGAGAGTTCTCTGACAGCTGGGCCACGATCTGAGACGTCAGATCGTGGGCTGTCACGGACTCGGACGTGGGTCGAGCCCACGTCTCTCCACGCGGCTGCGCCTATATAAGTGTGCGGTGTCTCCTAACCCTAGCCGCCACGAACAGATCACATCTGCTCCACGCGCACGCCCACCGTCGTTCCTTTGCTGTTGTTGCCGCCGGTGACTCCATCCCGTCCGCCGCGTACACGATCGACGGGAGAGCAGGTCTCCGAAACCACGCCCTTCTGGTTCCTGTATGGGGTGAGGGCGAATAGGTTTTTGGGCAGCGATTACGCGACTGCTCGCTTCCGATCGTCTACTTCCTCTACGTCCGCGTCGCCTTCATCATCACCATGTCCACCGACGCCGAACGTGCCGCCGCCGAGAAAGCTGAAGCTGACAAGAAGGCCGCCGAGGACGTCGTTGCTGCCACCAAAGTCGCGGCCTCCGCATGGCCTACTGGAGGGTATAACTCGTTTATCCCGCTCCTACTGTTTTCTGTTTTAGCCATGCTAGCGTTATACGTAGATCTTTCTGCAATTAGCGTAGTATGTGCTAACTTGACTGAATATCAGTATGTGTTTATTTGTGTCAATACCATGCTAGTGATTTACTCGTGGATTAATTTAATCGAGAAATTGCCTATTTACTCAACAAACAGTCATAAGATAGACACATTTTGGCACCAATGAACAAAGACGACCATGGCAGATGACTAGACGCCGCCATGGCCGGGTATGTGTGCACGGCTCGGCTACTCGCCTACTCAGTCTAGCTTAGTTGCTAGGCGGGCAGATGCAGGCTCTCCTTCACGGGCTCTTCTAGTGGATCAGGTGGCAGTCTGAACGGGAAGGCAACGTGTGGTTTTCCACGGGAAGAAATGGCCGGTGAGCCACGGTCTAGAGTCCCGTGGAAAATTTGACAACGAACGAACTCCCGGCAATATGGTGATGAGCACTCACATTCAGAACTTCAGAAGCCCCCTCTGTGACCCTCTGTAACCGGATTTGACATATTGTAAACGTTGCTCCATTCTTAATGAATCAATACGCAAAGGTCTTGCGTGTTCAAAAATTAAAAAAGGATCAGAAGCAGCACAGGAGCTACAAGAGCGATGGTGCCGTGTGTTCGGTCATGTTTCATCGAACGAAGGCCTAACTTTTGGCACCGGTTTTCCACGAGTATTCTAATCCGATTCTTCACCGAACTCACGAGTCACGACCCAAATCATCTGGCGAAACCACAGCCAAACCGCTAGCAAGATTAGTTAAGGAAATACAGTATAGTAGTAGGATGATAACCGTACGCTATTGTTTTCTTGCATGGAGAGACCAAAATGTGGACGTAATTTGGAACATTATTCAGCAGTGACATCACTGTGTCGATCAGCACTCGGAAGGCAAGAACCGAGGAAGGTGCCTAGCAACGTAGCCTAGAATTTAGGATCTACCTAGGCACCTAGCTTGCTTAACCAGATACTGAATTACAGGTGCTTCACGACACAGAGTGACCTCATAACACATTTTCTATGCTGCAGCCTGCCACTTGTTGAGAGTGATCACTTTATTCCTCCTTGTTACTTGCCTTGCGACATGCATTCCCATCATGTGTGAAGTGCAATATATCTGGTGTGGCCAAATCTCCGGAGCAACCGCCCTCTTTGACTTGCATCGTACGCACGACCTTATCTAAAGAGTATATCCGACATACACAAAGGGTTCAATACTAGTGGCCAGAAGAGCAGCAGAATGGAAGGAAAATTCGCAGCTTCCGCAGCACCTCTCGTGTGTGCACTGTCAATCTACCATGAGTTAATTGCAAGACACTACCACACTTTAGCATGTTGTGACGAATCAGTACCACTAGTCATTTTTTTTGCCATGCAGTGCCAACTCTAAACCTAAGTGTTGCAAAACGATCTGATAGCCGTATAAACTCGTATTGAGCACGTATCTGACCGACGGGGCCCACTTGTCAGATGCCACGGTGGCCTACCCGCGCGCACCCGCACCCGCACTCCCACCCGCGCGGTCACTCGTCCCAGCCAGCTCGGTCGAACCAAGTAGCTTGGTCCGGTCCGGTCGAACCCATACGCGACGAACCCTAGTTTTCTCTCCCCTCCCCCCGCCCTCGTCTTCCTTTCCCCTCTCAGGCGATGGCGGCGGCGACTCCCGGCGGCGTTGACGGCGCGGGCGGGTACGGGGACCTTCCTGGCCTCGGCCCCGATGACCACTTAGGTCTGGACGACGTTGACGGCTCCAGTTCATACGACTCCAGCGCAGACGACGAGGATTTGGAGGAGGAGCCCACGCTGTCCATGGAGGACAGGGTGAAGCTGGCAGAGATATGGGTGGCCCACCCTACTAGTAGCCATCAGTGGACCAGTGGAGCTGCTGGCGGTGTGCTGTAAGTCGTTCTCTTCTCTGCTTCTGCTTCTTTCTGTATTTTCCAAAACAGGGGCCTAGGGTTAGTGTTGGTGATGACAGTATAAATTTGGGCTGTCAATTGTAGTTTGGATGATGCTGTTTGGGATGTTCGTCTTCATTTTGATGCACAACACAATCTGGATAGGAAGATATGCAGTTCAGATGTTACATTTCTGAACTTATATGCACTGATGCACACACAAGGTTATTCTTTCTCTGATGAACTGTATCACATGAAGAATTTAGGCAGTGGAGAGGAAAGAGAGCATGGGTTAGAGTTAATTGACACAAACATCAAACTGCAGCAACTTAAGAAGGAATATGAGCATAGTTTAGTTCTGAATTTGGTAGTGAGGGCAACATCACCTTTTGTATGTCAGATGGAAGCAGATTTAGTGAGATCAAACTACAGCAATGTCTGTCAGAGGAGAGAAGAAAATTTAGTAACTATATTGTATAGACCACCTGTTGTGTATGATCTTAGTGAGCCTGCAGTTCTTACTGTTGATCAACTAGGTGTTGTTTTTCATAGTCAGTGCACACAAGAGAGCATAAGTTTAAGTAAGGAGAAGCTCAAAGCTGTAATGGAGGAAGAGGCAGTGCTAGAGGAGGAACATAATAACAGTTATGACGCTGAGGCTGCTGCATATGACAGTGATAACAATCCTTTCTGCATGGAGAAGTACAGGATAATTGAAGACACAAAGATAATTGAGGGGAACAGACTAGCAGAGCAAGAAGTTGAAGATGAAGATTCAGATGAAGATGATGAGGATTCAGAAGAGGAACAATTACATTATGAGGGTGACACTGAGGTTGAGGACTTGTTTGAGATGGAGGAGGAGGAGCAGGAGAAGGAGAAAGAGGATGAGGTCAATGTTGTTGCAACAGAAGAAGCACCAATGCAAAAACCTCCAAAAAAGAGAAAGAAGCTGGCAGTTAGGAGAGGCCCTACTACTAGGACACATTCAAGTGTGTTGGAGGAGGTGCAACCTGATTTCATTCCTTCATCAGATGAAGAAGATGATGGGTTGCTGTTTGATGATGATGATGATGGACATGAGCCAATGTCCTTTGTTCTACCTAAAGGGAGGAAGAGTAGGGCCAAGAAAAGGAAACCAAGGATCTGGTACAATGACAAACTTGAGCAACCACATCAGCAGTTATGTCTGTACATGTGCTTCAAGAATCAACAGCAATTCAGGGATGCTTTGTTGAGCTTGCACATCACACAGGCCAGAGACTTCAGGTATCACATGAATTCAGACCAAAGGATCATTGCCTTTTGTAAGCAAGAGCATTGCCAGTTTTGCATAGTTGCTGCAGTTATCAAAGGGGAGAAGACTTTTGCTATTAAGAAGATGAGGCTGGAGCACACTTGCCCTACCAGCACTGAGTCATCAAGGATCAGTGCCAAGTGGCTTGCAAAGACCTATGAGTCATTGTTCAGGTCTGATCCAAGCACCAGCATACACACTCTAATTGACAACTGCAATGAGAAGTATGGTGTTGATGTGCCAAGGCACATGGCCTATAGGGCCAAAAACCTTGATGTAGAAGCTGTGCTAGGAGAGCACAAGATTCAGTATCCCAGACTTAGGGATTATGCTCAGACCATCATGGATACAAACCCTGGTAGTAGAGTTATAGTTGCAACAGTTACTCCAAGACCAACTTCAAAAAGACCACATCCAGGACCAAGGTTTCATGCTATGTTCTTGTGCATAAATGGAGCAAGGGAGGGATTTCTCAATGGATGCAGACCATTCATTGGTTAGTAATGCTTTATACTTCTTTCTCAATGGATGTAGTGGTGCTTTATAGTTCTTTATACTTAAATATATTGTTTAGTAATGCTTTCTAAAAGTTAAATTGTTCTTTGGTTACAACAATAGGTGTTGATGGATGCTTTATTAAGCTCACCACTGGTGCTCAAATCCTAGCTTCCACTGGAAGAGATGGGAATAATAATATTTTCCCACTTGCATTTGCTGTTGTTGGACAAGAGGACACAGCTAACTGGTGTTGGTTTCTACACCAACTGAAGATATGTCTAGGAGGAGAAGTTGGCAAATTTGGGACTTACACTATCATGTCTGATAGACAGAAGGTATGCATGCATCTTTCTGCTATGTTATTGCTTTTATGTTCTTCTGCATTAGCATGTTATGTTCTAGATGTAACAGTACTTCAGCTAAGACTAGCATGCTATGTTAATAGGGGTTACTAAATGCAGTAAACCAAGTTTTTCCAAACTGTCATAAAAGATTTTGCCTTAGACACCTCTATGCAAATTTCCAGAATGCTAGGTTTAGGGGGGAAGATCTTAAGAAATGCATGGATAATGCCAGCTATGCTTACAACCAGCACAAGTTTAACATTGCCATGCATGACTTAAAAAATGAGAGTGAGGAAGCTTGGAAGTGGCTAAGTGGAATACCTAAGCACACATGAGCTAGGCATGTTTTTGACACTAACTGCAAGACAGACTTGGTTGTTAACAACCTGTCTGAGGTGTTCAACAAGTACATCCTAGATTTTAGGAAAAAACCTATTAGGACTATGATTGATGGTATCAAGGACAAGCAGATGGTGAGGTGTCATAATAACAGAGAGAGGGGAAGGGCATCTTTGTGGGAGATCACACCACATTATGCTGAGAAGCTTAAGGTGGAAAAGGAAAGGGCCAGATTCTGCAAACCTATTCAAGCTGGTGTAAATCTTTGGCAAGTGACCAGTGGGCAGCAAACACATGATGTAAACTTGAAAATCTATACATGTGGCTGCAGAAAGTGGGACCTGTCAGGCATACCATGCAACCATGCAATATCAGCAATTAACAAGGCAAAAAGATTTCCAGAGGACTATGTCTGCAAATTCTTCAAAAAACCTTTTTACCTTGCTGCATATGAACCAATGATATATCCAGTTCCTGGTGAACATGATTGGACAAGGACAAGTGGACCAGACATAGAGCCACCCAAATTTCATGTGAAGAAGGGAAGAAGGAAAGAGAAGAGAATAAAGGGCAAATTTGAGGTTCCAAAACCCAAGGATAGTTCAAGAATGGCCACTATAACATGCAGCAACTGTGGGCTCCAGGGCCATAGGTACACCAACTGCAAGCAACAGTTGAGACCAGAGTTGGCTTTGAGGAAAAACAAGCATGTGGTAAACCCTTATGAATTGTACTTTTTATTTGGTCTTCTTTCCTTCTATGTTTTTTGTGCTAAACCTGAACCCTAAACTATCATGTTTCTTTGTATGTTTGCAAGGCACCTGCAAGATCAAGGAATGAAGATACTCCATCAGGATCACAGTAGCCACCAGCAAGGTCTGCTTCTGCAAGAACTACTTATGCAAGATCTGCTACTGCAAGATCTGCTACTGCAAGATCTGCTACTGCAAGATCTGCTTCAAGAACTGCTAGAGGGTCATCCAGTGCAAGTGCAAGATTTGCACGGCCTTTCACTGCCCCAAGATTTGCTGAAGGAGCTTCATCTTCTGGTCCTTCTACTTCTCGTGCTCCTTCAAGTGCCACAGGGAATTATACTCGTTTGATGTCATTCTTTACTGCTAGTGGTAACTTCTGAGTGAATGAATGTTGGTACTTTAGTTTGAGTGGTGCTACAAAACTAATGTATGTTCTAATGGATTGCTACTTTAGTCTATTGTGAACTAAGTTGAGTCTGTTGTGAACTAAGTTGAGTCATTTGGCAATGCACATGTGTCAAGAAACCATGCATGTACATGTGTCAAGAAACCATGCTCATGTGATTTCTGTGAAACAACACAATGCACATGTGTCAAGAAACCATGCATGTACTGGATGATACTGCCACAATGGCCACATACTTCATTACTTAGATGAACATACCAAATAATGTTTACAAAGACACTAACTAATAACACCTGACAGTAAGTTGCAAAGATCAACCTGACCACAACTGACACTAACGTGCATCTCTCCTTAACAAGGATCAACCTGACACTAACTTACAAGGATAAACTTGACCACTACTAGCATCTTCACTGCCAAAACAAGCTTCAGTGCCAAAACCACTGACACTAACTGTAGCAGCATCTAACTGAACCAGCATCTAGCTCTGAAGCAGCATCTTGGCTGTCACCAAACCTACCACAAAGACAATAAAAAGAAAGACAACATTATGATATTTGGCCTTCACCACATCTAGCTCTGCAGTTTTCACCCTGAGCTGATCTTCCAAAGCCACCACCTCTCTTCCTCTTTGAGCTTCAGGCAAGGCCACAACTCCACAGTCATCTTCAAACACACCAACGCCAGTTTCACCTCTCAGCCTACGCACTTCATCTCGCAAATCTCCAATCAAATCACTCCAAAACTTAGGCAGAGGATCATCATGCCATTCAACGAAGCCACAACCACCATTCTGTACCAACAGAAATCAGGGTTTGAGAGGGGATCTGATGTAATGAACAGAAAAGTAGAACTAAAATGAAACTTACCATGGCATCCACGCAGGCGTAGTACCGCCTGCCTGGGTTCTGGCGGCTCCATGAGATCCATCTGGGCGCCTTTCTACGCAGCCTGCACTAGCAGAGCTTCTCCGGCTCATAGGCCATTGGGCTCTCATGGTAGGGCACCGGCGACCTCGATTCGTCCCCTCTCCTTTCAGAGGCTCGACGGAAGCTGGGAGCCTGAGAACGACCCAAAGACCACGACATCGACATTGACTCCGCCGCCATCGCCTGTGAGATCGCCTCCGCCATGGGCCCGCTTAGGAATCGCCTCCGCCCTCGCGTAACCCTAGTTTTTCCCCTAAATGCACAAATTTCACTCAACCGTTCTCTCATGTTCGCCGCGTGCATTGCTTTAATAACCAGGGCCACCACTCAGTGCAATCCCTGTTGACAGTGGCCATGTCAGCATTTGTGTTGCTGTAATGTGCGATTTTATTGAGCATTTGGCCATCTCCCCCTCCCGCCCTGAGTCCGCCCTCCCCCTCCCCGCCCCCTCCCCCTCGGTTGAAGCAACGAGACCGCCATTAAAGCCAACTCCACCTCCCACCCACCCCCGCATCTCAGTCCTCCCCGCCCCAGATCCCCATCTGAGTATCTGCATGGCTGGAGCGCGTCGACGCGGCGTACGGGTTCGTCGGCTTATGCCAGCGGCGCGGGTAGCGGAGCCACGGGCACTTCCATCCCCCGCAGTGGCTCAGCTGCCCGAGATCGACCCGAACTCGCCGGAGGCCCGCCGCGAGATGCGTCGGGTGGTACGAGTGGGGGGAGATTTACATGCACATCCTCCGCCATGCAAACTTCCTCGAGCGTGCGCGCTTCATCGGCAACGACGGCTGCGACGATGTGGAGCTACTGTTTTGGGCGATCCAGGAGGCGGAGTCACCGGATCCGCGGCAGGCCGCCCGCTGGGAGAACTTCAGGACGGCGAATCCTTCGAGGCTCAACATCAGGCCACCATCGTGGGAGGGAATCGCCAACATCCCGCCGGGGACCGTTTGGCCCCCACGCCGCCAGTAGATCGGCTGCCCCAACCGGTTCAGACGCAGCGACGACCCATCGATCAGGAGGTGATGGAGTACTCGTGGTGATGCTGCTACCAGGGGCCTGATGTTGAGCCTGCTATCTAGCCTGCTATCTTAGCTTCTTCTGTATCTAGCCTGTCACCTGGTTATGTACCCCTCCTAGCTGGAACCTCTTGAAACTTGTAATAGGGTAGTTCAGATCTTTGCTTTTCTCTGTCTGTGGCAGCTACTCTCTGGACCCTCTTGAAACTAATTTTCCTAATAAAAGGGATATTTTAATTGCCAGTTTCATGACCAACCAAGAATTTCCATATGATCATACCCAAGAGAGGATATTCCACAGACTACAGGAGATTTAACCTGCAGAGACCCAAATTCAAGCAACGGTCATGCTCTAATTTGACTGTTTTTAGCGTATAATTCTGCCAAGCTCAGAAGGGCTCAGAAGAAATAGAAGCTAAACTTAAATGCTTGAATACTAACAAGAATCAAGAATTTAGATGGACCTAAATGAATATATTGCCCCTTTCTTTTCAAAAAAAAACATCTAACTTGAGCATTTGGCCACAGGTTCAAGAGGAGATATAATTTGAGGAGTTCAACATAACATACATACTGGAGTTCAACATTGATTCTTACAACATTAGCTAAATAACCATAGATTCTTAAAGCCATAATTACTAGATTCTTACAACATTAGCTAAAGACCATAGCATAATGGAGTTCAACATTATTCACAACTACTACATCCATACATTACACTTAACTAAACCACCCTTCACAAAAGATTAGCAAAGCCTTCTATCAAAGCAACTTATATCATGATAGGTATGCTCTGCTCCATCTACCCAGATCATCTTCATCTACCTCATTCCTTCAAGATTTCATATGGATCAACTTCAACTTCTCTTGTCTTCTCCAGTGACTTCAACTGAACAGCAAGCTGGAGCTTTACCTCATCCCTGCGTTTTATCAGATTCTCATGTCCCCTCTTGAGATCAGACATGTGAAGGTTCAACTGCACATTCTCTTCTTTGACTTTTTCCAAAGACTTGGTGAGCTCATCAACCTGGATCTTTAAATTGTTGTTGCCTTCAGCTAGCTTTTCCTTCTCTTTCAAATGATTCATCTTCATGTTCCTAATGACAGTGCCTTGAGCTTCTACCAGGTTCATCACCACTTTGTACTTCTCTTTCATCTTGAAGTTCTCTGCCTCTTTCTTCTCCATCTCATTCTTCATGGCAGCCACAACTGATGCACTGGCTCTCTCATCTCTCTTCTCCTTAGCTTGCAGAGAGCTGAAATCCAATGCCCTGTCCTCCTGGGCACTGAGAAGTTGATGGACATCTTCAACTAGTTTGTCATAGTTGGCATCCAGATTCCTTTTCTCTTCTTTAAGGTGGTGGATAGTAAGTGAACTTTCCAGGTTATCCTTCCTCCTAGCAGTCCTGCTGTCTTCAAACATTTCCCAAAACTTCAACAATGCATTTTGCATTGTGGGAGGCCACTCTGGGTCAACCCAAGCAAGGAAACCACAATTGACAGCTTCCTGCAATATACCAAAAACTTATATTGTTAATCTCTGAAGAATTACCATTATATACATGTGGCCAACTAAACAATGCTACTTCAACTGCAACCTATAATGCCTCAATTAAAATTTAGCAACTACACTGCCACAATCAACTAACAGTTTGCTTCATAACTACACTGCCACAATCAACTAACAGTTTGCTTCATAACTACACTACCTCAAACTATACATATTACAGTGAACATAAGCATCAAAACCATAATCATCATAACTACTAATGAATAATCATCAGAACTACTAATAAAATTTAGCAACTACACTGCCTCAATCAACTAACAGTTTGCTTCCTAACTACACTGCCTCAAACTATATATATTACAGTGAACATAGCCAACTAAGCTATTGCAGTGAGCATCAGTACTAGAAGCATCAAAACTAATAAGTGGTAACTAGGTGCTTCATCATCAGTACTAGTAACTATATTACATTGAACATAAAGAAATCATGAATCTTACAGGCTGAGCACAAACTAGAAACCTCCTGCCCGTCTCAAATGATTCAAAAGCTACACGACGCTCAGTTGGCAGCCGATGCTCCACGCAGAGCCCCTCTGGTGCATTCTCCAAGCCATTGTAGTCTTGGTCTTCAATGCTAGCAGGAATCTACAGAGAGCAAATCCTCAAATCAGAAAACCAGAGCAAATCCCCAAATCACCTAACCCTAACCCTAGCTCTACCACTGACCTGATAATGCATCCCGTCAGAGGAGGAGGAGATCTGCACGCCGGACATGTCGTCACTGCTCTCATCCTCGAAGACCATGGCGCGGCGGCAGTGGCGGATGCGGCGGTCTGCGCGGAGAGCGGCGGCATCAGCGGCTGGGGAGACGAGGGCAATGCCGAGGAGAGGGACAGAGTGCGGCTGGCTCCGGTTGGGTTCGACCGGACCCGGCTACATGGAGCGACCGAGAGGGGTCACTACCGGAATCGCCCCATATGCCGACGGCCAGGGCCGTCGGCATAGGCCTGAGTCCCATCGGGGTAGACCTATGCCGACGGCCCCCGTCGGCATAGGGCTGTCGGCAACATATGCGTCGGCACAGCCAAGGAGGCCGTCGGCTTAGAAAAGCCGTCGACATATATGATACGCAGACGGGGGCCGTACATCTATGCCGACGGCCCCGGCCGTTGGCAACTATCACGCCTAACGGCGGCCGCCGTCAAGTATGCCCAGTGATTGATCGCCACGTGGCACCCCTATGCTGACGGCCTAGCCGTCGGCTTAGTCAAAACCTATGCTGTCGGCATAGGGGTGCCATGGGGCGACCAACCGCTGCTCGTGGACCAGGGCTATGTCGACGGCCGGGCCGTCGACATAGTTTGAAACTAAGCCGACGGCCAGGCCGTCGGCATAGTCCTTCATACATAGCTCCTAGTAGCTCACACGTGGGCGCCTATGCCGACGGCCCTGCCGTCGGCACAATTTTCAAACTAAGCCGACGGCTAGGCCGTCGGCATAGGTGCCACGTGTCAGCTACTGGGAGCTCACGCTAGCCCTATGCCGACGGCCTAGCCGTCGGCATAGTTTGCTTTTGCTTTTTTTTTCTTTTTTCTGTTTGTTTTCAGATCAATTCAATTCAAATAGCAGCACATATCAGCAGATATATATGATGAGATAGACATATAAAACACAACGAGATATCATCCGGCACCATCACAACAATATATGCATAAGCATCATCACACACAAGTCTCTAAATGAACATCATCACAACCAACATAAGCATATAGAGAAGCACACAAGTCATCTAAATGATCATCACCACACACAAGTCATCTCAAGCATCATCACCACACAAGGATCATCGAGCACCGCGGAGGTCGTCACCGCCAAGACGGCCAAAGCCCAGGTCGTCACTGCTAGCGGCAGCGCTACCGCCAAGACCGCCTCCGCCTCCATCTCCGCCTCCGCCTCCGTGGATCGGAGTGGTCGGGCTCCGTGTCTCCGGAGTGCTGCGAAGACCACCGCCAACGGTAGATCCACATGTTCCCTGGATGTTGAAAAGACATATGCACGGGATATATGACTGTGTTGAAAGGCATGACATGCTTTGGGTGAATAGATTGGGGATGAACTAACCGGCGAGGGGCCAGCGTTCTGTGCCACAAACTCCTCAAAGCTCATCAGCACTGGTTGTGCTGGAGGGCATTGTGCTGGAGGGAACTGAGGACACCTGCCGGCCGCCATATCCTGAAAAGCCTGCTGCATCTGGCTATCCCTCTGCACTTGGTGTTCATAAAGCCTCTGATGCCACGCCATGGTCTCCTGGCGTGTGTACTCCATGTAGGCCTACGGTATGACATGATGGAACTCATAAAACTACTAAATGCGGAAAATGAAGTGAGCAATGAAGATAAGAGGGAAAATACTTACAGATTGTTGCTCCTGAAAGAGGGACTGTGTACTGGTCACTGGCTGGCTCGTGCGCTGGCTCAGGCTCGGGTCGATCCGACGAAGCTGTGTGTAGGAGATACTAGGAGTGATCACAGCATCGAGAACCGCCTCCCGACCGTGCTCCTTGGGCCCCATGCTCACCACCGCCCTGTCGTCCAGAGGCGCCGCAATGGGGTCAGGTGTGTCAGGATGCAACTTCAGATACGCTTCGGAGTAGGCCTGCTTCCTCCCCGCGGTCTTCTTGCCGTAGTACTGGGGCTCGCCAGGCTTGGAGTCCTTCCGCGTATGGGCGATCTCCCACGCCTGCATGTCTGAGAGCGGCCGCTTCAGTTTCTCCTCCTGCACCACCAAACAGAGGTTAGTCATACATAAGAAAGTGATGGTAAATAGAAGAAGAAGAATGTTTAATGGGGTTAGTCATACATTAACTGCCTTGTGGAGATAGTGGTTTCGGTTTCCCTGAGCATGTACTCCCTCCGTCCCTCGGTTAGCCTTATTTTTGGTTCTCATAGCCGCCCAGGCTCCAGCCTCATCACACCAAAGATCCACCAATGCCGCCCAGGACTCGTCTTTTCCATAACACCAATTTGGACACACCTACATAATAAAAGCATAATGGCATGTAGGTGTGTCCAAATTGGTGTTATGGAAGCATAAAGCATAAAGCATAATGTACCACAAGGTAATGAAAGCATAATATGAAAGCATAATGAAAAATCTTTTATACTTACCGCCAAGAACTCGGGCCTCTCCAAGGTAATGCCCATCCTCCGCGCTTCTTCCTTGGTCATCTTCACACCAAGATAGTCGTGGTAGTATGTGGAGATGGCCACATAGCGCACCTCGTACTGCATCTGGCGGGCCTTCTTCTTGCATTGGCGCAGCACGATCTGGTCCGCTCTAGCCCTGTGCTCCGGAAGAACTCGATAGAATGTCTACAATCATGCATGAAACAAGAATGGAAGAAGCCATGAGTTAAATCATTCATGAAACTAGAATGGACTTGTGCTTCTGAAGAGAACTCACCCAGAAAGTAGTGATCACGGCCTTGGCATGGGTCTCATGGTCCGCGTGGCGGGCCGCTTCCCAGTGGTCCCAGCTCGTGGCCAAAACCCGACGGTCCGGCTGCCTGACTGGATCAGGACAGTACAACCCCGGCCAATATAACTTCAGCAAGACGGTGATGAGGCCGTTGGGAATACAGACCCCTTTAGAATATATCCAGTTGCTGCAAAAGAATGAACTATTAGCATGTGACAAGCAAAATAAATAACAACCGGAATAAGCATGTGACAAGCAAAATAATGAACCACTTACTCTTTTCCCGTGGGCTCAATGAGCCACTTCTGCTCCTCAGTAGCAGGAACCTGCTTTGGTAGCTTTGCGTTGCCACGCAGCCACCCCTTCTTGTCAACCCCCTTCCCGTCACCACCATCATCCCCGCCACCACCCTCCTCCTCGCCTGCCTCCCCCTCCCCAACCTCCTCCTCCTCCTCCTCCTCGTCGCCTGCCTCCTCCTCCACCTCCTCCTCCTCCTCCACCACCACCTCCTCCTCCTCCTCCTCCCTAGAGTGTACCTCACTAGAGGAGGGCCTCGAAGACAACACCCCTAAGTCGGTGAGGGTGCGCTCTTTCTGGCCGCGACCCCCTGTAGTGGCTCTCCCCCAGCACCTCGTCCTCTAGAGGCTCTCCCCCCGCCCCCTCCTCCTCTAGGGGCACCTCTCCCTCGACCTCCCTGTGAGGAGTCATCGTCAAGTAGCCGAGGGGGAGGATTACGTGCTCGACCACTCCGACTAGGCAGGCCGACGACCTTGCGTAGGAAACCCACGCCGTCGGCCTTCCCCTTGCCCATGTTCCACGAACCTGCATTGAAAAGAGAAAAAGCAATTAGTAAATTAATGAAATGAAGGAAAAGGCATGATAATAAACACATTAATAAAAATGCATAAAAAGGCATATTCCTAAACTATAGAAAAAAATACTTGAAACGTACATCTGCTAGAACCCATATGAATCATCACTGTTGTAACCTCTTTCTCGGTCCGTCTCATCATCACTATCAATCATATCATCTTCGTTGTCCGACGGAGGTGGAGGCTCTTCCTCGTCGTCAGCGTCTTCGTTTAACTTTTCTAGCATAAGTATGTCATTTTCATTGACAATGGTCTCACCATCATTCCGTGCATCGTCGACGTTTGGGTCCACATCATCATCACCCAATGGTCTAGCGTCATCGTTTCTAACCACATCATCATCATCATCATCATCAGGTTGCTCTTGATAGAACACTCCCTCGTATGTCATGGGGTTAATGTTGTAGTAATCGTCTTCATTCGGGTCTGGTAGCTTACCATGTGGCGACACCTTGAACACAACTTCCCAACCCTTTAGATACACTTTCTGGCATGGGTAAGGCAGATAATATACTTGTGTAGCTTGGGTAGCCGCAATGAAGAGATCGGCTCCGGCATAGACGGTTGATGGTTTAACTTCGACCAAACCAATGGAAGGCGTATGTTTTACCCCCTCCCGCGGATCGAACCATCGGCATTTGAACACAGGCAGACTTAGGGTCTCACGCCCCTGGCGGAATTTAACCTCGTATATATTTTGTACCCTTCCGTAGTAGTCTACTGAATTTTGACCGGGGGTGTACACTCCAGTATTTATAGTTTTGGGATCGGGGCGGCTGTTTTGGTGCTCCTCTGTATGGAAGCGATACCCATTCACATCATACTTTTTACATGTCATGACGGCAGGGTCAAAACCCATGGAAACCCATCTCAATTCATCATCCATAGATATGTTCGGATCTTTTCCCTACAAGTATAATGGAAATTGTTGCGTGCATTAGTTCGGTTAACTAATAAATGTTGAAGTAGGTATTTAATAGGGGAGTGTGGAAAATTACTTTCTCCATGAACCAAGCAACAAAATTTTTACGTCCAGGGTTTCCATGACGGAGAAGAGTAAGTGCCTCCGCCTCAGTAGGAGGATTCACTCCCGTCCATTCCTCTTGAACGAAATCACTAAAAAAAGATAAGCGGTGTTAGACCGGGACTAAGTGAACATGAAACATGATGATGTGGAAGACATAAAGGAATGGTGTAGTGGTATTACCTCATCCACACTTCCTCAACTTCCTTGATGTTGTGCAAGATATAGAACATGAGGTCCTCCCACTCTTGTCGTGGCATGTTATAAGATTTCGAGGCCCCAGCCCTCCCACCTTGCGCGTTGAATAGATCGAGCCTGGGTTGATACTTGGGCTCTTCTATATTGTATCGAGGCACCTTGTTATGCAGATGGGGAACGTGGTCTGGATAGTATGATGTCCTGAGGTCTGACACCTCCTCTAGGATAACTGCCTCAGCTATGGAAGCTTCAATCTTAGCTTTGTTTCCACATTTCCGTCGGAGATGCTTGTTCTGCCTCTCAGGGCCGTACTGCCAGCGATTTTGCACAGGGCCCCCCAACAATACCTCGTTCGCGAGGTGCAGAATGAGATGTGTCATCGGAGTAAAGAAGCCTGGCGGAAAGATCTTCTCTAGCTTGACTATCAACTCCGGTGCCTTCTTATGCAATTTTTCAATCACCTCTTTACTTACTTCTTTAGCACAGAGCGTGCGGAAGAAATGGCTAAGCTCGGCAAGCACTCGCCAGACATGCTCGGGGACATAGCCTCGAACCATCACCGGCATTATCCGCTCAATCCATACATGGTAGTCATGACTCTTCAGGCCGGTCACTTTGCCCGTTGAAAGATTGACTCCCTTACTTATATTCGATGCATAACCATCGGTGAACTTCAAAATTTGTTTCAGCCAGATAAGTACTTCTTTTTTTCTGGCGGTTTAAGGACAAAGTCAGCATCTGGCTTGAACCAGTTTTTTCGACCGCCTGTGGGAGGCTTCATGTTCAGGCGTGGTCTATCACAAATTCTCTGTTGATCGGCTCTAGCTTTTACGTTATCCTTCGTCTTATCAGGAATGTTGAGGATCGTGTGGAAAAGGGACTCTGCCACATTCTTTTCGGTGTGCATCACATCAATATTGTAAGGAAGTTTGAGGTCCTTGAAATAGGGAAGCTGCGAGAAGGGGGTAATGTGCGTCCAGTTGTGCGTCTCACCATATCCCTCGAAGCCTTTGGCTTTGGCTTTGCCTTTGCCTTTGACTTTAGGCTTGAGAGCTTTTAGCTGAGCAAGAACATCTGCCCCCGAAAATGTTGGAATCTCGGTTACTTCATGAACAACCCGGCCTTTCGTGAAGTTCTTCTTGTCTTCCCTGTCTGGATGGTCTGGAGGGAGGAACTGTCGATGCAGGTCAAAGGCTACATACTTGCCACCCTTACTCAGCCAAATCATTCGCAGAGCCTGCATGCACACTGGGCATGGCATCTTACCACTTGTACACCATCCGCAGAATAGAGCATAGCCGGGAAAGTCATGCATGCAATAGTGCAACCAAACTTTCATCAAGAAATTTCTCTGCAGATCCCGGTCGTATGTCAACCTCGGAAAGTACCAAGAATGGTGCAAAGCATCCACAAGCGGCTGCATAAACACACCCAATTGCTTCCCCGGGTAGTCAGGCCCCGGAATGATGAGCGACAAGAACATGGTCTTCCGTTGCATTAGGGCACCGGGAGGAAGATTGAGCGGAATTACAAACACAGGCCAGCAGCTGTATGGATTGGACGACATACCATATGGATTCAACCCATCACCTGATATGGCTATTCTGACATTCCCAGCCTCGGCTGCTTCCTCGGGGTATTCTTCATCGAATGACTTCCATGCTTCCCCTCCCGATGGATGTATGATTTTTTTGGATTGTACCTTATACCTTCCTTGTGCCACTTCATCATTTTGGCAGACTCCTTCGTGATGAAAAGGCGCTGCAGTCTTTTTATAAAATCAAGATACCGAAGAACCTTAACGGGGATGGTTAGCTGCTTTTTCTCACCATCCTCACCGACCACCTCAATGTACCGAGACGAACCGCACTTCCTACAGTACTTGTCATCCGCATACTCGTGCCTAAACAAAAGGCAATTCTTCGGGCAAACATCTATTTTCTCATAATCCATAGAGAGTGCCTTCATGATTTTCTTTGTATCGTACATGCTTTTCGGCAGTTCATGACCCTCAGGGAGGCTGTTAGCCCATACTCCCAGGAATGCTTCGAAGCATTTCTGGCTACAGCCGTACTCAGCCTTGACTGCAATCAGTTGCGAGATGGCATCCAGCTGAGATATTTTCGCACCCGCATAAAGAGGTTTCTTCGACGAGGCCAAGACCTCCAAGAAGGCCTTTGCGGTTGCCTCCGGCTCCTCCGGTTCATTCTCTGAAGGTGTCGCATTTGCCGTTTCTGCAACAATGACATCATCTAGCATGTCCCTGACCCCGTCGTCCTCATATCCATCGATGCGTTGTCGCATCACCTCCTCTCTACCACGGTCCTGCTCGGCTATGTTTATCGGCGGCATGTCAAAGTTTGGCATATATCCGTGCGTGCGAAGGTGCTCACTCATGTCCGTCTGATTTCTACGGTGACGTCTGGCACATCTCGCACAGGGGCATGGTGGGATAATTCTCATTGGACGACGGAATATCTCCTTCAAATACACATCGGTTTTCGCGATCCACTCTGATGTTACTCGATTCCGACGGATAAAACCACTGTACATCCACTGATTATCTGCCATCCTCTGCTTTTTTGCAACCCACACAACATAATTAAGGATTCACTTAAATTAATGGCATCAAATTTTCAGTTTCTACCGCGTTTAATCCACCTACATCTCTAATAGGTAAAGATGGGTCCTAATCCCACTCGAGGATGTGTAGATTGAGTACGTTCTCCATTCTACCCCGTTCCGAGACAAAATTTCGACAGCACCTCCCCGCTGTTCTCCAGATACACGTGTCGGCAAATAGCCGAGAGAATGTGCTCCGGAGAACAATGGGGAGGCGCCGCCGAAATCCTATCTCGGAACGGGGTAGAACATGGAGAACATACACAATCTACACATCCTCGGGCTGTCCGTGGAAAACGCTGGACAATCCAAAAGAGCTGCGGTGATAAATATGCAATTGAATGCATATTTATCCATGCAACCCTTTCGGACGGGAGACGCCTAGGTTACGTCAGTTGACTTGAGAATGAAATCTAGTCACATGATTCGTAGCTCACCCTCGGCTGTAGAGGAAGTAGTCGAATAACAGAGGGACAATCGGGGACCAACAGCTCTTACGATGATCACTCCACCGAGATGGAACACCACAGAACCTGCACCGTGACAAAAATTAAGAACATCACAATATCATCATTATCATCATCATCTATCATCATGTAACAATCATCGAAGCATAAAAAAATCATCATCATCTATCATCTCTTCCGCAAAAAAATGGACATCATCATCATCATCTAGAAATTAACAAGGCATAAAAAACATCATCATCTATCATCATCAACATCATAATCTATCATCATCAACATCATGATTTATCATCCAATTTTTTTGCATTTCTTGCATTTCTCACATTTCTAACTATCATCAAATCATCTATCATCTAACTATCATCATACATAATGCATCCATCCATCTAACCATCTATCATCATACATAATGCATCCATCCATCTATCATCTAACTAAATTAACAAAAAAATTGCTTCAGAGAGGGAGGGAAGGAGCTCACCATGGGGAAGGGCCGGCTCGGGGGGAGGGCAGGCACGGAGGGGGAGACGGAGGGGAGCTCGGGCTCGGGCTAGGCCGGCCGGAGCAGCAGCAGAGGAGGGCGGGTGGAGCCTAGCCGCCGGCCGGAGCGACGGTCCAGCGACGGTGAGGGCGGAGTGGGCTCGGGGAGGTCCGGTCGGACCGAGCTCGACGACGGCGCGACCGAGGGATGGTCGGGGAGGAGTCGACGTGTCCCACTGCGGCAATGGAAGGACGGCGGCGGCGCGGGCCGAGACGACGAGGCCGGGACGGAGCGCAAGTGGGGCGGCTACGGGGAGTGGCGAGCGAAGGGCGGCGGCGGCCTAGAGCGCGGGTGGGGCGGCGGCGGCGCAGGGCGAGGGAAGGGCGGCGGCGGCGACCGGAGCAAGGGAAGGGAAGGGCGGCGGCGGGCGGAGCAGTGGATCGGGCGGCGGCGCAGGTCTAGGATGGGGCAGAGGGGAGATGGGGAATGAGTGGTGGGGGCTAACCGCAACGGATAAGGCCATCCTATGCCGATGGCATAGCTATCGGCATAGATTGCCGTGCCACGTGGCACCCTGTGCCGCATAGATTTGGTCCCACCTGCCAGGGACAGAGCCGGCGAGTGGATAAGAGGCATATGCCGATGGCCAGGCCGTCGGCATTGATAGGAGGCCTATGCCGACAGCAAGGCCGTAGGCATAGATGGCAACCACTTTTTTCGAAAAAATAGTCCCACCTCGCCTAGGGACAAGCAATTTGACCTGTTTAAATAGTTCACTAATCCATACATTATAAGTTCCACCCATAGCCCCACCCATAGCTACACCCCGACCCAACCCAACACTAGATTCCCTCCGGTTCCACCGCACCCGCACCATCCCCCACTCTAAGTGACAGCTGCTCTGCCTTCCGTGGAGGGGGGCCACACCATGGAGCCCCAAGACGGGCGTCTATGCATGCTAGAACACTTTCACACATGCATCGGGACCCGTGCGATGTTTCGGTGGCATAGCTACACCCCGAAGGCCACACCGAATCCCAGTTGACCAGTAGATCTAGCCCTTTGACTTTCGCTGGACGGGCTTTGACCGGTGGACTCTTCCACCTGGTTGTGATAGGTCAGCCCATAGCAACATCCCCGAACACGGTCTGGACCCAACCCAACACTAGATTCCCTCCGGTTCCACCGCACCCGCACGATCCCCCCCTCTAAGTGACGGCTGCTCTACCTTCCGTGGAGGGGGGCCACACCATGGAGCCCCAAGACGGGCGTCTACACATGCCAGAACACTTCCACACATGCATCGGGACCTATGCGATGTTTCGGTGGCATAGCTACACCCCGAAGGCCACCCCGAATCCCAGTTGACCAGTAGATCAAGCCCTTTGACTTTCGCCGGACGGGCTTTGACCGGTGGACTCTTCCACCTGGTTGCGATAGGTCAGCCCATAGCAACATCCCCGAACACGGTCTGGACCGAAGGGGGCCACACCATGGAGCCCCAAGACGGGCGTCTACGCACTCCAAAACACTTTCACACATGCATCGGGACCCGTGCGGTGTTTCGGTGGCATAGCTACACCCCGAAGGCCACCCCGAATCCCAGTTGACCAGTAGATCTAGCCCTTTGACTTTCGTCGGACGAGCTTTGACCCGTGGACTCTTCCACCTGGTTGCGATAGGTCAGCCCATAGCAACATCCCCGAACACGGTCTGGACCCAACCCAACACTAGATTCCCTCTGGTTCCACCGCACCCGCACCATCCCCCTCTAAGCGACGGCTGCTCTGCCTTCCGTGGAGGGGGGCCACACCACAGAGCCCCAAGACGGGCGTCTACACATGCCAGAACACTTTCACACATGCATCGGGACCCGTGCGATGTTTCGGTGGCATAGCTATACCCCGAAGGCCACCCTGAATCCCAGTTGACAAGTAGATCTAGCCCTTTGACTTTCGTCGGACGGGCTTTGACCGGTGGAATCTTCCACCTAGTTGCGATAGGTCAGCCCATAGGAACATCCCCGAACACAGTCTGGACCCAACCCAACACTAGATTCCCTCCGGTTCCACCGCACCCGCACCATCCCCCCTCTAACTGACGGCTGCTCTACCTTCCGTGGAGGGGGGCCACACCACGGAGCCCCAAGACGGGTGTCTACGCATGCCAGAACACTTTCACACATGCATCGTGACCCATGCGATGTTTCGGTGGCATAGCTACACCTCGAAGGCCACCCCGAATCCCAGTTGACCAGTAGATCTAGCCCTTTGACTTTCGCTGGACGGGCTTTGACCGACGGACTCTTCCACCTGGTTGCGATAGGTCAGCCCATAGCAACATCCCCGAACACGGTTTGGACCCAACCCAACACTAGATTCCCTCCGGTTCCACCGCACACGCACCATCCCCCCTCCAAGTGACGGCGGCTCTGCCTTCCGTGGAGGGGGCCACACCATGGAGCCCCAAGACGGGCGTATACGCATGCCAGAACACTTTCACACATGCATCGGGACCTGTGTGATGTTTCGGTGGCATAGCTACACCCCGAAGGCCACCCCGAATCCTAGTTGACGAGTAGATCTAGCCCTTTGACTTTCGCCGGACGGGCTTTGACCGGTGGACTCTTCCACCTAGTTGCGATAGGTCAGCCCATAGCAACATCCCCGAACACGGTCTGGACCCAACCCAACACTAGATTCCCTCCGGTTCCACCGCACCCGCACCATCCCCCCCTCTAAGTGACGGCTACTCTGCCTTCCGTGGAAGGGGGCCACACCACGGAGCCCCAAGACGGGCGTCTACGCATTCCAGAACACTTCCACACATTCATGGGGACCCGTGCGATGTTTCGGTGGCATAGCTACACCCCGAAGGCCACCCCGAATCCCAGTTGACCAGTAGATCTAGCCCTTTGACTTTCGCCGGACGGGCTTTGACCGGTGGACTCTTCCACCTGGTTGCGATAGGTCAGCCCATAGCAACATCCCCGAACACGGTCTGGACCCAACCCAACACTAGATTCCCTCCGGTTCCACCGCACCCGCACCATCCCCCCTCCAAGTGACGGCGGCTCTGCCTTCCGTGGAGGGGGCCACACCATGGAGCCCCAAGACGGGCGTCTACGCATGCCAGAACACTTTCACACATGCATCGGGACCCGTGCGATGTTTCGGTGGCATAGCTACACCCCGAAGGCCACCCTGAATCCTAGTTGACGAGTAAATCTAGCCCTTTGACTTTCACCGGGCGGGCTTTGACTGGTGGACTCTTCCGCCTGGTTGCGATAGGTCAGCCCATAGCAACATCCCCGAACACGGTTTGGACCCAACCCAACACTAGATTCCCACCGGTTCCACCGCACCAACACCATCCCCCCCTCCAAGTGACGGCGGCTCTGCCTTCCGTGGAGGGGGCCAAACCACGGAGCCGCAAGACGGACGTCTACGTATGCCAGAACACTTTCACACATGCATCGGGACCCGCGCGATGTTTCGGTGGCATAGCTACACCCCGAAGGCCACCCCGAATCCCAGTTGACGAGTAGATCAAGCCCTTTGACTTTCGCCCGACGGGCTTTGACCGGTGGACTCTTCCACCTGGTTGCGATAGGTCAACCCATAGCAACATCCCCAAACATGGTCTCGACCCACCCCAACACTAGATTCCCTCCGGTTCCACCGCACCCGCACCATCCCCCCCTCTAAGTGACAGCTGTTCTGCCTTCCGTGGAAGGGGGCCACACCACGGAGCCCCAAGACGGGCGTCTACGCATGCCAGAACACTTTCACACATGCATCGGGACCCGTGCGATGATTCGGTGGCATAGCTACACCCCAAAGGCCACCCCGAATCCCAGTTGACCAGTAGATTTAGCCCTTTGACTTTCGCCGGGCGGGCTTTGACCGGTGGACTCTTCCGCCTGGTTGCGATAGGTCAGCCCATAGCAACATCCCCGAACACGGTCTGGACCCAACCCAACACTAGATTCCCTCCGGTTCCACCGCACCCACACCATCCCCCTCCAAGTGACGGCGGCTCTGCCTTCCGTGGAGGGGGCCAAACCACGGAGCCGCAAGACGGGCGTCTACGTATGCCAAAACACTTTCACACATGCATCGGGACCCATGCGATGTTTCGGTGGCATAGCTACACCCCGAAGGCCACCCCGAATCCCAGTTGACCAGTAGATCAAGCCCTTTGACTTTCGCCGGACGGGCTTTGACCGGTGGACTCTTCCACCTGGTTGCGATAGGTCAGCCCATAGCAACATCCCCGAACACGGTCTGGACCCAACCCAACACTAGATTCCCTCCGGTTCCACCGCACCCGCACCATCCCCCTTCTAAGTGACGGCTGCTCTGCCTTCCGTGGAGGGGGGCCACACCACAGAGCCTCAAAACGGGCGTCTACACATGCCAGAACACTTTCACACATGCATCGGGACCCGTGCGATGTTTCAGTGGCATAGCTATGCCCCGAAGGCCACCCCGAATCCCAGTTGACCAGTAGATCTAGCCCTTTGACTTTCGCCGGACGGGCTTTGACCGGTGGACTCTTCCACCTGGTTGCGATAGGTCAGCCCATAGCAACATCCCCGAACACGGTCTGAACCCAACCCAACACTAGATTCCCTCCGGTTCCCCCGCACCCCCACCATCCCCCCTCTAAGCGACGGCTGCTCTGCCTTCCGTGGAGGGGGGCCACACCACGGAGCCCCAAGACGGGCGTCTACACATGCCAGAACACTTTCACACATGCACCGGGACCCGTGCGATGTTTCGGTGGCATAGCTATACCCCGAAGGCCACCCCGAATCCTAGTTGACCAGTAGATCTAGCCCTTTGACTTTCGTTGGACGGGATTTGACCGGTGGACTCTTCCACCTGGTTGCGATAGGTCAGCCCATAGGAACATCCCCGAACACAGTTTGGACCCAACCCAACACTAGATTCCCTCCGGTTATACCGCACCCGCACCATCCCCCCCTCTAACTGACGGCTGCTCTACCTTCCGTGGAAGGGGGCCACACCACGGAGCCCCAAGACGGGTGTCTACGCATGCCAGAACACTTTCACACATGCATCGCGACCCATGCGATGTTTCGGTGGCATAGCTACACCCCGAAGGCCACCCCGAATCCCAGTTGACCAGTAGATCTAGCCCTTTGACTTTCGCCGGACGGGCTTTGACCAGTGGACTCTTCCACCTGGTTGCGATAGGTCAGCCCATAGCAACATCCCTGAACACGGTTTGGACCCAACCCAACACTAGATTCCCTCCGGTTCCACCGCACCCGCACCATCCCCCCTCCAAGTGACGGCGGCTCTGCCTTCCGTGGAGGGGGCCACACCATGGAGCCCCAAGACGGGCGTCTACGCATGCCAGAACACTTTCACACATGCATCGCGACCCATGCGATGTTTCGGTGGCATAGCTACACCCCGAAGGCCACCCCGAATCCTAGTTGACGTGTAGATCTAGCCCTTTGACTTTCACCGGGCGGGCTTTGACCGGTGGACTCTTCCGCCTGGTTGCGATAGGTCAGCCCATAGCAACATCCCCGAACACGGTTTGGACCCAACCCAACACTAGATTCCCTCCGGTTCCACCGCACCCGCACCATCCCCCCTCTAAGCGACGGCTGCTCTGCCTTCCGTGGAGGGGGGCCACACCACAGAGCCCCAAGACGGGCGTCTACACATGCCAGAACACTTTCACACATGCATCGAGAACCGTGCGATGTTTCGGTAGCATAGCTACACCCCGAAGGCCACCCCGAATCCCCCCTCTAACCAGATTCCCTCCATGTCGATCGTTTCCCCCCCTCCGTGACACGGCGGCAGTGACGTCCGTGAGGGGGGCAATCGATATACCATCGGGGCATGTTTTTTGTTTAGATAAGGCACATTTATGTTGTGAAGAAATACAAAATAATAAATATATAAACTAAAAATAAAAAATAAAGGTATGTCGGCATAGCTGCGCACACGGAGCTAAGATCCCACGGATCGATGACATGGCATTGCACGCGGATTGATGACGTGGCAGATAGCATGGGCTAGGACTATGCCGACGGCTATGCCGTCGGCATATCTTTGCCACACCACAGGCCCTTACTCCCTCGGATCGATGACGTCGACGGCGCGGATCGGTGATGTTAGCAATTCTATGCCGACGGCCGCCGTTATCCCCCGTCGGCGTAGTTTTAACGTCGTCAAACGGTCGCCGCTAATCGGGTAGGTGGGCCCTTTCTATGCCAACGGTCCCCGTAGGCGTACCGCGAGCTGTCCCGACGGCCGTAATATGCCGACGGCCCCCGTCGGCATAGATACACATATGCCGACGACTATTCTACGCCTACGGCCTGCCCTTGGCCGTCGGCATATGTCCATTTATGCCGACGGGCGCCGTCGGCATAGATGAGGCCGTCGGCAACTAGATAATTTCTGGTAGTGGGTGCGAGTGTTACTGAGCGGGTGCGCTTGGGTAGGCCACCGTGGCACCTGACAAGTGGGCCCTGTCGGTCAGATACGTGCTCAATACGAGCTTATACGGCTGTCAGACCGTTTTGCAACACTTAGGCTTAGAGTTGGCACTGCATGGCAAAAAAATGACTAGTGGTACTGATTCGTCACAACGTGCTGAAATGTGGTAGTGTCTTGCAATTAACTCATCTACCATGGACAACGACCACTGAATGGCTGTGTCCTCTATATATACCTGCCCAACGAAAGAGTACACGAACATAGATTCTGAGTTCTGACTTCTGTCCACTACATCGATCACAGCCACCAGTAGCCGATCACCAGCCATATCGGTAGCTAGCAGAGCTTGTATCCAGGAAATCGATCTGATGGGGAGGTCGCCGTGCTGCTGCCGCGACGCCGGCGTGAAGAAAGGGCCGTGGACGGAGGAGGAGGACAAGGCGCTGATGGAGCACATCCAGAAGCGCGGCGGGAACGTCGGCAGCTGGCGCAGCCTGCCCAAGGCTGCCGGGCTGAATCGCTGCGGCAAGAGCTGCCGCCTCCGGTGGACCAACTACCTCCGCCCCGACATCAAGCGCGGCAATTTCACCGACGACGAAGAGCGCCTGATCATCACCCTCCATGCCAGCCTCGGGAACAAGTACGTAGTTCACGTCAAGTCCAACTACTCCACACACACAGAGCTTAGCCGCCATGCCCCATGCATGGACTGTCAATTTCCTCCAGCTGGACCTTTTGCCATAGTTGTTACGTACTTGTTAGTCTTTGAGTTTGACACTGACATGGATAAATTTCTGTTGGGCGTTAGGTGGTCGACGATCGCGACGCACCTCGAGGGCCGGACGGACAACGAGATCAAGAACTACTGGAACACGCACATCCGCAAGAAGCTCATGCGCATGGGCGTCGACCCATTGACGCACCAGCAGCTGCCACCCGACCAGAGCAACCACCACCTCAACGCCACCTCCATCGCCCACCTCAACGTCACCCACCAGCAGATGCCGCCCGACCGAAACGGCGCCGCTGCCGCGCTCCTCCCCGGGGCGCTCCTCTGGGCGGTGGCAGCCGCGAGCCTCGGCGGCCTAGACACCGGCGCCCTCATGCAGGCGCAGCTTCTGCAGCAGCTGCTCCAAGCCATCGGCTCTAACAACAGCACCACCGGCCTCATAGCTAACCTGGCTGCAGCAAACACAGTGCTCAACTCAAGCAGCAGTATCGTTCGGAACCAGATGAACTACCTGCAGCCGGGTTATCTCTGCAACACCTCCAATTTTGCAGAGCAGCACGTGGTGCAGCAGCAGCTGACCAACGATACGTCTCCAGGGACGAGCTTCTTTGCAGCAGCTGAACTGGCTGATCAGCTCTGCAACACTGCCGCTTCATATGATGTTGCATCCGCGGGTGACTGGTCACCGGCGCAAGAGTTTGGCGGCTTGCTGGAGCCCATGATGGAGCTGCCCGGGTTGTGCTCTCTCGAGGGTGGCTGTTTCTGGAAGGACATATTGGAAGACAGCTACCGTTTATAGATGTCTTGTGTATGAAAATTTTGTACAGTGTTAGATCCATCATAATGGTGTACTACAACATTCATTGATTTGTTTGTGTTCATTGTGGTTCTTCCGATAGATTTTTCAGTGAAGTTGAAGGTTGTCAATTGTTGATTTGATGTGACTCGTGCTACACTTTCCTTATAAGTTAACATGTTGCCACTCGACAAAAACGCGAGAACCATCCAAGTAAAATGAGATTCCACATAACTCAAACACTTTCGTCGCAATAACGGTGGTGCTTAAGATATAATTTGGTTACAGTTGGGCCTTAGCGATAGATACTACAATGGAATGTTATACTGGTTTACACACAACCCATCTAGCTAATACGAACGAACCTAAGATGCACGGGTTAAAAAGCTGAGTACATTTTATTTTCAATAAAAAAACTTCCTTTTCTAGGAACCAACAGGAGCATTGCATTTTCATGAAAGAAGAAAAGGAAATTTTATGTATAGAGGATGCAAATTCTGAGGCTAACTTGCCGAAACCCTACATTTGCTCAAACATATTTAAAAGAAAACCATAGGGAAAAATTATAGCGATGATTTAGAATAAATAGATACTCCTCGATCGCCTCGAATAGCAAAACCACCTTTTGTTTCTGGATTAAAATTGATTCAAGATGATTTACCCCTGACTTAGTTTCCTAAAAATGTTTCACTTGGAACGTGGTATTTTCTAGCAAATTCAGTGGCAACTTTGAAGCCAGATTTGGCGCAAACAATATTCAATACAGTTTTGCTAAAGCACATCTAGATGTGTCATAAGTAATGCACATCTAAGTTCTATGCCATTAATCTTACGTGGAGATTCCTGTGGGTATTTCCTTTTTCCCCGTTTCTTTTCTTTTTATACTTGATTGAGTCACTAAGATGTGCACTAACTAGGGCAGATGTGCCCTAGACAAACTCTATTCAATATAACTATACATACAATTGAACAGTTTATACATGATGATCACATGCAAAGTGACATGGCACATCCGATTGGACATGTCACATAGGGCGCAGACCGAAATAGAAACCTATTTTTATAGGACGGATTATGTGACTGGTTTGAGGGGATAAAGCCAAATCTTCCAACCCTCGCCGTTCTGGTTGGTTCATTGTATCTCTATCAAGGTGCTAAGCATGCCACATAGACAAAAAAATGATGTGGCAAAGCAATTAAGGAGAAGAGAGAGCACTTTGGTGACCCAGGAAGTACCAATGCCAAGCACGCGGACCTGTGCAAGAAAATAAATAAAGGAAGTTTAGCATATGCATGAAAGAGTTTGGTTGCTAATAATTAAATAAATAAAGCTTAGCAACAATAAACTAAGGGCATCTTCAATAGTTTGTATGTTAGCTTGTTGGTAAAATATGCCATGTCATCAACCAACACCTTAACATACAACAACTACAATGGGTTGTATCTAACTTGCCCAATAGGATGTAAGATAATAAATAAAGTGCTCTCTCATTCTACATTGGAGCTTGTGCAAGGGGTGTTGGTTCATGTACATACAACCTTCCTCTCTTTTCTCATTTATTGTATGCCACATCATAAAAAATCCTATGTGGCAAAGTCTACCAACAAGTATCTTACAACCATTGGAGATGCCCTAAGCACCTATGCATTATGGACTTTAGTTGCTAAACACTTTAATGCACTTGGCACCCCATCTAAGTACATGTGCATTGGAAGAGGTCTTAGATGGTGTTCCAATCTGGTGCTATGTGAGGGCAAAAGACAAACCCAACCCTGCCCTAAGAGCAAGTACAATAGAGTGCCGTATACGGCAGGCTATAAGAGAGACCACGTAAGATTTATGCGTAGCTAGAGAAAAGAGGAGAGGAGAGAGAGAGAGAAAAGAAGTGGGCTAAGAACTTACAGTCGGCTGTAACACGAACTCCAACACACTTTATGAGAGAAGAAGGTGGGCCATATTAACGGGATAACATACTAGTATAACTATTTATGAAGACTTGTGTTGAACCTGTTGCTTATTAATAATTATGGCCATATCCATCGTTCTGATGCAGAGGCCGGGGTTAACCCCCTTTTCGAAAAAAAAACTATTTTATGAGTGAGTTATTAGGTTCGCTGTAAGTGACGTGAAAACTCCACATAGCCGGTTGTTGGCTATATTTATTAATCATGCTCTAACAAAGAGCAACAATTTGATTTAAAAATGGTCGGCCCACATTGCACATGTCGTCGCCATAATACGAAAGAACATGCTTTAACCCAAAAATTGTGTTTCGAAATAAAAAGAATTCATTGTGGTAAATCTGATGCAGTGACACAAAGAAACATACTACCTTCAACATGTTGCTTTTTCACAAATATCATATTCAATCTGTTGACTTTATTTGTACCCTATCCGAGACAATGGATCTACAATTTTGTTCTAATGAACATCAACATATGTAGAGGAATGAAACTACAAAATGAGCAAATGCTATAGTCTCAAACGATGCAACATGAAAGCTCAGAGTTATTAATTATGGGTGATCTATCTCTCTATGAGGCTTACATTTTATGGACGTAAGACCATCCAATTGATGCAATGTGTTGTTTCTCTCTGATACCTTATTAGTTGGGGTAGGAAGTTGTTTTGCAGTGTTGAAAGGTGATGGAGCTAGCCCAAGCACCTTGAGACCGACGCGCGGCCTTCTAGAGCCGAGACGGAAGTCTACACAAAGAGTTTTCCTCCGAACATGTAACGACATCGATTAAATCTAATGAACTAGCTGTGTTAAGTCTACACAAGTGATGCCTTCATCGATGACTTAGCGCTCTAGCTGATCCATATAATCGCAGCAAAAGGCTCATTTATAGTTAGCAGTTAGGTAGGTTAAAGGCTTGCCCGATGTTTGAAGCCATTGACTTGTCCCAACAATATAAGGAAACGGAGAAGGATCGATGTGATTGATCAATGGTCACTGGGTTATTCTGTCCTTCGACCTTTCAGGAAGTCCTTTGTGTCGTTTCAATGGATAATGACTGGTAGCATTTTTTTAATCAGAAGGTAAAACGAACTGGCTAATTATGATCAACGAGGTAAAAGGTGAAACTGAATCTAAGCCAAGTCAAGATGATTATATGAAATGGATTTATCTACTTCTATATCTTTGGCAGAGAATTTTGTACACGCACAAAATGATGGCGTTACATGGTCTCGGTGAAAATGACCAATGGGATTATGATGACGGCAACACTTGACGAAGGGAGGAGGAACGATGGTGAAATATCTGTTTTACTTAGTCCTGCACGAAACCCCCACGAGCTGCTAAATGCTTGTGAATGCGGGCAACCGGGGAAGATTCTACCCGAAGCTACCCCCTGCTAAACCCTAAACCTTAAAAAACAGTAACTAATGGATCAGTTCGCTGATAAAGGGAAACGTATTTGACTGCCGTTCGTCGGTCACCACCACATGTGCTGGAATTTTGTCTATTTTTGGGCCTAGCCCAATAGCGAATTCAGAAATTCCTAATAAATCCTAGAGGCCCACGCAGCCCATTCGTGCAAGGCAAGAGGTAGAACAAAAGTTTAGTTCCACATTGCTAGTTTAAAGGGAGTTGGACCTCTTTATAAGAGAGATTCTTTCCACACATGTATGAGCATGAGAAAAAAAGGGGCATCCACGCGCGCTCCTCCTCTGCCGCCCGCCGCCCCGCGACACTAAATTTGAACGGCGCGCCTCTTCGGCCGCTGTCTGTTCGCTTCGTCTTCCTTCGTTGCTTCACCTCCCGCCGCGCTCCGAGTTACAGTCCATATTGTTATGCGTGCGGTGCGTTTTCCATTTGTACAGGCGATGCTGACACTCGGCGACCTTCTTCTTCTTCTTCCAAGAACACCGGGCAGCTGCTTGTGCTTGGACTTTTTGCCGGACGAGGACTGTCAAAAGTACGGAGCTGGCCGGGACGGCGTATCCATACCGGCCCCTGTTTCATATCCACCAGGAGAAAAAAGAGAACGTAATGATGTGTTATTGATTCTTTTTTGAGGAAAATTCCCTTGATTCTTGAGTGATTTAATAAACTAAAACATTTTTCTCTTCTATCATTGACTCTGCAAAAATGACATTTTTTTTCAAAATGCAAACAAAAAATTTGCCTCATCCATTAATTTAGAAGAAAAAAGTTGCCTAGTTAATTATCGAAAATTAGCCGAATCTGTCCCACCGGCCCGAGAACACTAGCTGCCACCGGCTACCACCTCCCGCAGCAACCTACTCCCCTCGGCGCTGCCAGAGGGCATTGCCAGGCAAAGCCCGCTCGGCATCGATGGTGGTGCGGTCTTTTCTTCGTCTACCTCTCGCACAGTTCGAGTGGCGCGGGTAGCTCAACTAGGCGGAGGCCTGGGTTCGGTGCGGTGACGTTAGGCTTTGAAGGTGCTAGGCGTCTCAATGGTGGAGGCGTGAGGTCACAATGCTCGCGGAGGGATGTGCGCGAGTGGCCAGAGTGTGGTGGGCTGGCGCGAACATGGCTGCCTGGCCAGTGCGACGACGCTAGGTTGTGGAGGTGATGGGATGGCACGGAAGTGAAGGCGCACTGATTCCATGCAGGCTTAGGAATTTTACCTTGCTCAAACTTTATAAACTCTTGTCGAGTATATAAAAATATATCAATTTTCATAGTATGAAATATATACAATAGAGAAAAATATGTTTCTCGACCCTCAAGTTTACCCAAAGTCTACATCTAGTCCCCCAATAATTTTTGAGCATCATCTTGTCCCTCAAGTCTCAAAACCAAACACAGTTAGTCCAAAACTAGATTAGTATGGAAAACCAGCCACATGTCCTCGATTTTCTCTCTCCTCGAGGTGCGTCATCTACCTGTGCCCGTCAGCGAGGAAAACCAGCCACCTATTTGCGCCGCCACCCACACCCTACCCCACCAAACCATCCTTATGTGTTGTCGTTCGCGCGTCGCCGCGCCATCCACCTGCACCAACCCCGGTCGAACACCGCCCTGCTACACCCCGCCTGCATAGCCTGACCACACCCCGGCTGTACCACCCTTCACATCCCTTGACGGTGTCCTAGACTAAGGGATGCTAACCATATCGGCCCTTTGTCCATGAGCTGGGCCGAGCACCCCCCAAGAGGACAACGAGTGGGGCATGTTTTCCCTACGGCGTATTCAAGACGGAATCATCCGAAGACTTTTTTTTGACCATCAGTACAGACACAAGCGCTCATATACACGTGCATACACTCACTCCTATGAACGCACACACGCACATCCTACCTCTATGAGCACCTCCGAGAGACTGAGCCGGCATATCATCTTGATATTTACAAAGTCACCGTAGGCGCCTCGTCGTCGACGGGAACGTCTCCTCCCACTGAAAGCGCATCGCCGGAAATCCTGAGATAAATCCAGGAATAATGCGAGCACCAGGATTTGAACCATGGTGGGTTGGGGATACCACTGTCCACCTAACCAACTCAACCACAGGTTGATTCGCGAATCATCCGAAGACTTGGCGCATACTACAAGCCACATTTGAATTGTCGATATGTTTTATCTCTTGATGTTGCCAAACTACTTGTATCCCTAGTTACCCCCGGTGTCTATATAAGCCGAGGGGTTTCAGACCGTATGGTAGAGAATCACACATTCACATAAGATCTCGAGATCGATCATCATGTACTTTGTACTCCATCCACGCAATATAAACAAGAGCAAGAGTAGGATTTTACCTCTTCAAAAGGGCCCAAATCTGGGTAAAACATTATGTCCCTCTTTCTCCTGTTACCATCTAGCTAAGATCATCAGTTGGGGACCTCCAACCCGAGATCCGCCGGATTCAACTCAGACATCCCTTCCCTCCGTTGTGGCCACAGTCCGGTGAGCAAGTCGGGCGTCACTCGGATCCGCGGAAGGACAGGGTGTCGTCGGCCCCACCTTCGTGGCGTATCCAGGAGGCGCTGATGCTAGTCGTGCTCCTCCCGCTGTTGGCGGATCCGCTGCGGGGGTGAGCCGAAGCAAGAAGACCTCAGATCCTTCTGTGTCGGTGGCCATGTTGGTCGATGCCGTCAACCCCAGAGAGGACACAGGGGTCGAATTCGCTGCCCTTCCCCTTCCCTCGACGAGGAGGGCGTGGCCCTAGCTGGCGACAAGAACACATCAGCGTCAGCCTCACCTCCCCCTCGATCTACTACCTTGACAAGAACCCACCAATGTGCTTGTGCAGTGTAATTTCTGGTTTGGACTCAAGAAAACAACTTCCATGTGGCCAGTTTTATACTCAAATCTGGTTTTGGATGAAATTTATCCTTTGAGTCCTGAGGGACCAAATGTCGCCCAAAAATTCTTGAGGGACTCCATGTAGACTTTCGGTAAACTTGAGGGATGAAAAACATACCTTTCTCTATACAATATGAAAATATATTTCACTATGAATATAGTTATACTGATGATATTGTAGGTGTTGATAAGTTTTTAGTAAAAAATGGTTAGAATTTATAACCTTCCTTTCATTTGAGACAAAAAAGAAAACTAATATGCGCTATTTTTTAACATTGAAGGAGTACAGTTTTCTCTCAATATTATAGGTGGATTCTTCACCAAATTCGTAGGCCAAATCATTTGCTGAAACCTCAAAGTCGCCAGCAGGATTTGTTAGAGTAGCTAGTAGTAGTGTCTCAAGAGACCAAAACAAGTAACGCAGACATGAGTTAAATTAATACTCTCTTCGTCACTAGTGGCGAAAACACTCTTATATGTTTAGACGGAGGGAATAGTGTTCTGCAGGTGACAACACTGGGAAGGCTCCTCCTTTGACGATAGCTCCAGATTATTGCATTCTACCGTGGCACTAGAGTTACCCACCCCAAAATGAAGGAACTAGCGTACTTAAATAACCAGATCCTGAATTACAGGTGCTACACTACATACATGTCCTCGTAGACAGTCCATCTTCCATATACCGCAGCCTGCCACTTGTTGGCTGCCGCTCTATCATTTTCCTTCTTGCCTGCCTCGTGATGACATGCGTACACCCAAGTGGACCGTGTGTGAAGTGCAGCATGCAGGAGGATATATCTGGTCTTACGAGGCCAAATCTCCGGATCAACTACTCTCTTTGACTTACATCGTACGCGCGCCTTTTGTTTAGAGTATCCGACATACACAAACTGTTGGATAGTAATGGCCACGGCAGCAGAATGGAAGGAAAATTCGCATAGTCCCGTCATGGGGTACGCGACGGAGCGACTGCTATCCACGACCTCTATATAAACCAGCAGCCCGAGAGGAAGACAAGAAACATAGTCGCATAGCTAGCTTGCTTCTGACCACTCCATCCATCACAGCGCCGGAGCCCGATCGACTCTAGCTTACGAGCAGAGGAGGTCGCCGTCGGGAAGAAAAAGGATTTGTGATGGGGAGGTCGCCGTGCTGCTGCCACGACGTGGGCGTCAAGAAGGGGCCGTGGACGGAGGAGGAGGACAAGACGCTGGTGGAGCACATCCAGAAGCGCGGCGGGCACGTCGGCAGCTGGCGCGGCCTGCCCAAGGCCGCCGGCCTCAACCGCTGCTGCAAGAGCTGCCGCCTCCGGTGGACCAACTACCTCCGCCCCGACATCAAGCGCGGCAACTTCTCCGACGACGAGGAGCGCCTCATTATCACCCTCCACGCCGGTCACGGCAACAAGTACGTCCTAGTCCACGTCCAAATCCAACTACTCCACACACCACTACTCGCACAACAGCTTAGCCGCCATGCACTGTCAATATCTTCACCGTTGGCTTTTGCATAGTTGTTAGTCTTGAAGTGACACTGACATGCATGGATAATTTCTTGGTGGACGTTAGGTGGGCGACGATCGCGACGCACCTGGAGGGCCGGACGGACAACGAGATCAAGAACCACTGGAACACGCACATCCGCAAGAAGCTCCTACGCATGGGCGTCGACCCCGTCACCCACCAGCAGCTGCCACCCGACCACCAGCTCGACGGCTCCTCCGCCGCTCTCCTCCCCGAGGCGCTCCTCTGGGCAGCGGCGGCAGCGACCCTCGGCGGCCTGGACATCGGCACTCTCAGGCAAGCGCAGCTTCTGCAGCACCTCCTCCAGGCCGGCTCCAACAACGACGCAACTAACCTCGTAGCCAACTTGATGGCTGCATCAAATGTTGGGCTGAACTCAAGCAACAGCATAGTTCCAAACATCCTGCTCCAGGACAAGTTTAACATGCTGCCTGGTACGAACTATCTACAGCCGGGCTACCTCTGCAACACCTCCAATTTTGCAGAGCAAGACGTGGTGCAGCAGCAGCTGATCAATGCTATGTCTCCGGGAACGAGTTCCTTTGCAGCAGCTGAACCAGCTGATCAGCTCTGCAACACTGCTGCATTCACAGCGCGTGATATTGCACCGGGGATTGACATGCTGCCGGTGCAGGAGTTCGCCGGCTTGATGGAGCCCATGGAACAACTACCCAATCTATGCTCCCTAGAGAGCGATTCTTTCTGGAAGGAACTACTTGAGGACGGCTATCGTCTATAGTTTCTTTTTCCAAATGAAATAGATGTGTTGTGTATGATGGTGTTGTACATAACCTATAACGTTTGCTTCATGCAACCAGGCCAGGTACATGCAGATGCAGTGTTAGATCCATCATAGAGGAGTAGATGAGATGATAAAACATGCATTGATTTGTTTTTGTGTTATATTATGATTCTTGCTAGAGAATTGGTTTTTGTCACTATAGTTGAAGGTTGTTAATTGGTCATTTGATGTGACTCATGATATACTTTCCATTGTCAATTCACATGTTTTTTTTTCAAAAAAGAGGCTTACTCTCGGCCTCTACATCAAGTGCACAGAGCCAAACAATTAACATGTTGCCACTCGCAACTATAGTGAGATTGCAGACAACTCAAAATGCATAGGTTAGCTATCTTGCACAACGGTGTGGACAACATAAATGCTTCATCACAATTACTACGGTGGTTACTAGGCAGCACGTGGTTAGTGGGGCCTTAATGAAATAGCCGTGGATTATTTTAAACTCAAACCTTTCTACTTTGATCAAGTTTATAAAAATTTGACATCTATAACACCAGCTCGATTTGGATCGATCATGAAATATAGTTTTCCTATTTTACTTATTAGTATTGTTGATATGGCTTTTTTCTATAAATTTGGTCAAACATAGAAATGTTTGACTACTTAAAATACACCACAAAAAAAGGAAGAGGCGGTGGGGGGGGGGGGTATTTGTTTTATAGAGACGACGTGAGTGTTACTATCCACGAGCAATTTTATGAAAGGTTGAATAAACTTCATTTTGAGCCAGATATTTGTAGCAAAGTGACACACTCTCAACCATATTTAGCACAAACAAAATCATTTATAATCACACTTGACGGTTGAGTTCATTTTTACATAATGGCCACTCTAAAATTGAAGCTTATATGGTAGGACGTATTAAGTGTAGGTGGGTAAAGCCTAAACCTTACCCATTCTAGTTAGTTACAAGTGTCTCGTGTATCACTTGTATCGCGCTATTTTGACTCTACTTACATGGACATGAGAGAACCAAGTGCAAACTCAGCCCTAAGAAAAGGCAACCATTTGACATGGAGTGTAGTTGGTGTAGGCATCCTCGCCACATTGGATGGTAAGTGTTCCCATACTGTTAGGTCCTGGCTAGTCACACAAATGTGTTTGAAAAATATGGCAGTCCTACCTCTTGAGCACTATATTGGTTTTCCCCGAAGAGGAAGGGATGATGTAGCAAAGTAGCGTAAGTATTTCCCTCAGTTTTTGAGAACCAAGGTATCAATCCAGTAGGAGGCTACGCGCGAGTCCCTCGCACCTGCACAAAATAAATAAATCCTCGCAACCAACGCAAATAGGGGTTGTCAATCCCTATAGGGCCACTTACGAGAATGAGATCTGATAGATATGATAAGATAATATTTTTGATATTTTTATGATAAAGATGCAAAGTAAAATAAAGGCAAAGTAAATAGCAAAGGAAATAACTAAGTAGTAGCAGATCAATATGATAAAGATAGACCCGGGGTCATAGGTTTCACTAGTGGCTTTTCTCAAGAGCGTAAGTATTCTACGGTGGGTGAACAAATTACTGTTGAGCAATTGACAGAATTGAGCATAGTTATGAAAATATCTAGGTATGATCATGTATATAGGCATCACGCCCGAGACAAGTAGACCGAAACGATTCTGCATCTACTACTATTACTCCACTCATCGACCGCTATCCAGCATGCATCTAGAGTATTAAGTTAAAAACAGAGTAACGCCTTAAGCAAGATGACATGATGTAGAGGGATAGACTCATGCAATATGAAGAAAACCCCATCTTGTTATCCTCGATGGCAACAATACAATACGTGCCTTGCTGCCCTTACTGTCACCGGGAAAGGACACCACAAGATTGAACCCAAAGCAAAGCACTTCTTATTGGGAATGTAGTAATTTCAAAATTTTCCTACGCACATGCAAGATCATGGTGATGCATAGCAACGAGAGGGAAGAGTGTTGTCCACGTATCATCGTACACCGAAAGCGAAAGCGTTAGCACAACGCGGTTGATGTAGTCGTACGTCTTCATGATCCGACCGATCAAGTACCAAACGCACGGCACCTCTGAGTTCTGCACACGTTCAACTCGATGACGTCCCTCGAACTCCGATCCAGCCGAGTGTTGAGGGAGAGTTTCGTCAGCACGACGGCGTGGTGACGATGATGATGTTCTACCGACGCAGGGCTTCGCCTAAGCACCGCTACGATATGATCGAGGTGGATTATGGTGGGGGGGGCACCGCACACGGCTAAGAGATCCAAGGGATCAATTGTTGTGTCTATGGGGTGCCCCCTGGCCACGTATATAAAGGAGTGGAGGAGGGGAGGGGCCGACCCTTTCTATGGCACGCCCTAGGGGAGTCCTACTCCCACCGGGAGTAGGATTCCCCCTTTCCTAGTAGAACTAGGAGCCCTTCCAAGTAGTAGGAGTAGGAGAGAAGGAAAGGGAAGGGAAAAGGAGAAGGAAGGAAGGGGGCGCCCCCCCTCCCTAGACCAATTCGGACCAGCCCATGGGGAGCGGTGCGGCCACCCTTTGAGGCCTATCTCTCCTTTCCCGTATGACCCATTAAGGCCCAATATGAATTCCCGTAACTCCCTGGTACTCCCGAAAATACCCGAATCACTCGGAACCTTTCCGATGTCCGAATATAGTCGTCCAATATATCGATCTTTACGTCTCGACCATTTCGAGACTCCTCGTCATGTCCCCGATCTCATCCGGGACTCCGAACTCCTTCAGTACATCAAAACACATAAACTCATAATATAACCGTCATCGAACATTAAGCGTGCGGACCCTACGGGTTCGAGAACTATGTAGACATGACCGAGACACGTCTCCGGTCAATAACCAATAGCGGAACCTGAATGCTCATATTGGCTCCTACATATTCTACGAAGATCTTTATCGGTCAAACCGCATAACTACATACGTTGTTCCCTTTGTCATCAGTATGTTACTTGCCCGAGATTCGATCGTCGGCATCTCAATACCTAGTTCAATCTCGTTACCGGCAAGTCTCTTTACTCGTTCCGTAATACATCATCCCGCAACTAACTCATTAGTTGCAATGCTTGCAAGGCTTATAGTGATGTGCATTACCGAGTGGGCCCAGAGATACCTCTCCGACAATTGGAGTGACAAATCGTAATCTCGAAATACGCCAACCCAACAAGTACCTTCGGAGACACCTGTAGAGCACCTTTATAATCACCCAGTTACGTTGTGACGTTTGGTGGCACACAAAGTGCTCCTCCGGTAAACGGGAGTTGCATAATCTCATAGTCATAGGAACATGTATAAGTCATGAAGAAAGCAATATCAACAAACTAAACGATCAAGTGCTATGCTAACAGAATGGGTAAAGTCAATCACATCATTCTCCTAATGATGTGATCCCGTTAATCAAATGACAACTCATGTCTATGGTTAGGAAACATAACCATCTTTGATCAACGAGCTAGTCAAGTAGAGGCATACTAGTGACACTCTGTTTGTCTATGTATTCACACATGTATTATGTTTCCGGTTAATACAATTCTAGCATGAATAATAAACATTTATCATGATATAAGGAAATAAATAATAACTTTATTATTGCCTCTAGTGCATATTTCCTTCAGTCTCCCACCTGCACTAGAGTCAATAATTTAGTTCACATCGCCATGTGATTTAATACCAATAGTTCACATCACATGTGACCAACACCCAAAGGGTTTACTAGAGTCAATAATCTAGTTCACATCGCTATGTGATTAACACCCAAAGAGTACTGAGGTGTGATCATGTTTTTCTTGTGAGAGAAGTTTAGTCAACGGGTCTGCCACATTCAGACCCGTAAGTATTTTGCAGATTTCTATGTCAACAATGCTCTGCATAGAGCTACTCTAGCTAATTGCTCTCACTTTCAATATGTATCCAGATTGAGATTTAGAGTCATCTGGATTAGTGTCAAAATTTGCATCGACGTAACCCTTTACGACGAACCTTTTGTCACTTCCATAATCGAGAAACATATCCTTATTCCACTAAGGATAATTTTGACCAATGTCCAGAGATCTACTCCTAGATCACTATTGTACTCCTTTGCCAAACTCAGGGCAGGGTATACAATAGGTCTGGTACACAGCATGACATAATTTGTAGAACCTATGGGTGAGGCATAGGGAATGACTTTCATTCTCTCTCTATCTTCTGCCGTGGTCGGGTTTTGAGTCTTACTCAACTTCACACCTTGTAACACAGGCAAGAACTCCTTCTTTGACTGTTCCATTTTGAACTACTTCAAAATCTTGTCAAGGTATGTACTCATTGAAAAACTTATCAAGCGTCTTGATCTATCTCTATAGATCTTAATGCTCAATATGTAAGCAGCTTCACCGAGGTCTTTCTTTGAAAAAAACTCCTTTCAAACATTCCTTTATGCTTTGCAGAATAATTCTACATCATCTCCGATCAACAATATGTCATACATATACTTATCAGAAATGTTGTAGTGCTCCCACTCACTTTCTTGTAAATACAGGCTTCACCGCAAGTCTGTATAAAACTATATGCTTTGATCAACTTATCAAAGCATATATTCCAACTCCGAGATGCTTGCACCAGTCCATAGATGGATCGCTGGAGCTTGCATATTTTGTTAGTACCTTTGGGATCGACAAAACCTTCTGGTTGCATCATATACAACTCTTCTTTAATAAATCCAATTAAGGAATGCAGTTTTGTTTATCCATTTGCCAGATTTCATAAAATGCGGCAATAGCTAACATGATTCGGACAGACTTAAGCATAGATACGAGTGAGAAATTCTCATCGTGATCAACACCTTGAACTTGTCGAAAACCTTTTTGCGACAATTCTAGCTTTGTAGATAGTAACACTACTATCAGCGTCCGTCTTCCTCTTGAAGATCCATTTAATCTCAATGGCTCGCCGATCTTTGGGCAAGTCAATCAAAGTCCATACTTTGTTCTTATACATGGATCTCATCTCAGATTTCATGGCCTCAGCCCATTTCGCGGAATCTGGGCTCATCATCGCTTCCTCATAGTTCGTAGGTTCGTCTTGGTCAAGTAACATGACCTGCAGAACAGGATTACCGTACCACTCTGGTGCGGATCTCACTCTGGTTTACCTACGAGGTTCGGTAGTAACTTGATCTGAAGTTACATGATCATCATCATTAGCTTCCTCACTAATTGGTGTAGTAGTCACAGGAACAGATTTCTGTGATGAACTACTTTCCAATAAGGGAGTAGGTCTAGTTACCTCATCAAGTTCTACTTTTCTCCCACTCACTTATTTCGAGAGAAACTCCTTCTCTAGAAAGGATCCATTCTCAGCAACAAATATCTTGCCTTCGGATCTGTGATAGAAGGTGTACCCAACAGTTACTTTTGGGTATCCTATGAAGATGCACTTCGCCGACTTGGGTTTGAGCTTATCAAGATGAAACTTTTTCACATAAGCATTGCAACCTCAAACTTTAAGAAACGACAGCTTAGGTTTCTTGCCAAACCATAGTTCATACGGTGTCGTCTCAACGGATTTAGATGGTGCCCAATTTAATGTGAATGTAGCTGTCTCTAATGCATAACCCCAAAACGATAGTGGTAAATCGGTAAGAGACATCATAGATCGCACCATATCTAATAAAGTACGGTTACGACGTTCGGACACACCATTACACTGTGGTGTTCCAGGTGGCGTGAGTAGTGAAACTATTTCACATTGTTTTAATTGAAGGCCAAACTCGTAACTCAAATACTTTACTTCTGCGATCATATCGTAGAAACTTTTATTTTTGTTACAATGATTCTCCACTTCACTCTGAAATTCTTTGAACTTTTCAAATGTTTCAGAATTGTGTTTCATCAAGTAGATATACTCATATCTTCTCAAATCATCTATGAAGATCAGAAAATAATGATACTCGCTGCGAGCCTCAATATTCAGCGGACCACATACATCAGTATGTATGATTTCCAACAAATATGTTGCTCGCTCCATTGTTCCTAAGAACGGAGTCTTAGTCATCTTGCCCATGAGGCATGGTTCGCAACCATCAACTGATTCATAATCAAGTGATTCCAAAATCCCATCAGCATGGATTTTCTTCATGCGCTTTACACGAATATGACCTAAACGGCAGTGCCACAAATAAGTTGCACTATCATTATTAACTTTGCATCTTTTGGCTTCAATATTATAAAAATGTGTATCACCACGATCGAGATCCAATAAACCATTTTCATTGGGTGTATGACCATAGAAGGTTTTATTCATGTAAACAGAACAACAATTATTCTCTAACTTACATGAATAACCGTATTGCAATAAACATGATCCAATCATATTCATGCTCAATGCAAACACTAAATAACATTTGTTTTAGGTTTAGCACTAATACCGAAAGTATAGGGAGTGTGCGATGATGATCATATCAATCTTGGAACCATTTCCAATACACATCGTCACTTCACCCTTAACTAGTCTCTGTTCATTCTGCAACTCCCGTTTCGAGTTACTACTCTTAGCAACTGAACTAGTATCAAATACTGAGGGGTTGCTATAAACACTAGTAAAGTACACATCAATAACATGTATATCAAATATACCTATGTTCACTTTGCCATCCTTCTTATCCGCCAATTACTTGGGGTAGTTCCGCTTCTAGTGACCAGTTCCTTTGCAGTAGAAGCACTCATTTTTAGGCTTGAGCAGCAACTTGCTTGCCGTTCTTCTTAAAGTTCCCCTTTCTTCCCTTTGTCCCTTTACTTGAAACTAGTGGTTTTGTTTACCATCAACACTTGATGCTTTTCTTGATTTCTACCTTCGTCGATTTCAACATCACGAAGAGCTTGGGAATCGTTTCCGTTATCCCTTGCATATTATAGTTCATCACGAAGTTCTACTAACTTGGTGATGGTGACTAGAGAATTCTGTCAATCACTATTTTATCTGGAAGATTAACTCCCACTTGATTCAAGCGATTGTAGTACCCAGACAATCTGAGCACATGCTCACTGCTTGAGCTATTCTCCTCCATCTTTTAGCTATAGAACTTGTTGGAGACTTCATATCTCTCAACTCGGGTATTTGCTTGAAATATTAACTTCAACTCCTGAAACATCTCATATGGTCCATGATGTTCAAAACATCTTTGAAGTCCCGATTCTAAGATGTTAAGCATGGTGCACTAAACTATCAAGTAGTCATCATATTGAGCTAGCCAAACGTTCATGACGTCTGCATCTGCTCCTGCAATAGGTCTGTCACCTAGCAGTGCATTAAGGACATAATTCTTCTATGCAGCAATGAGGATAAACCTCAGATCACGGATCCAATCCGCATCATTGCTACTAACATCTTTCAACTTAGTTTTCTCTAGGAACATATCAAAAAATAAAACAGGGGAGCTTAAACGCGAGCTATTGATCTACAACATAGATATGCTAATATTACCAGGACTACGTTCATGATAAATTTAAGTTCCAATAATCATATTACTTAAGAACTCCCACTTAGAAAGACATCCCTCTAATCTTCTAAGTGATCACGTGATCCAAATCAACTAAACCATAACCGATCATCACGTGAAATGGAGTAGTTTTCAATGCTGAACATCACTATGTTGATCATATCTACTATATGATTCACGCTCGACCTTTCGGTCTTAGTGTTCCGAGGCCATATCTGCATATGCTAGGCTCGTCAAGTTTAACCTAAGTATTCTGCGTGTGCAAAACTGGCTTGCACCCGTTGTAGATGGACGTAGAGCTTATCACACCCGATCATCACGTGGTGTCTGGGCACGACGAACTTTGGCAACGGTGCATACTCAGGGAGAACACTTTTATCTTGAAATTTAGTGAGAGATCATCTTATAATGCTACCGTTAATCAAAGCAAGACAAGATGCATAAAAGATAAACATCACATGCAATCAATATAAGTGCTATGATATGGCCATCATCATCTTGTACTTGTGATCTCCATCTCCGAAGTACCGTCATGATCACCATCATCATCGGCACGACACCTTGATCTCCATCGTAGCATCATTGTCGTCTCGCCAATCTTATGCTTCCACGACTATCGCTACCGCTTAGTGATAAAGTAAAGCATTACAGCGCTATTGCATTGCATACAATAAAGCGACAACCATATGGCTCCTGCCAGTTGCCGATAACTCGGTTACAAAACATGATCATCTCATACAATAAAATTTAGCATCATGTCTTGACCACATCACATCACAACATGCCCTCCAAAAACAAGTTAGACATCATCTACTTTGTTGTTGCAAGTTTTACGTGGCTGCAACGGGCTTAGGAAGAACCGTTCTTACCTACGCATCAAAACCACAATGATAGTTTGTCAAGTTGGTGTTGTTTTAACCTTCACAAGGATCGGGCGTAGCCACACTCGATTCAACTAAAGTTGGAGAAACTGACACCCGCCAGCCACCTGTGTGCAAAGCACGTCGGTAGAACCAGTCTCGCGTAAGCATACGCATAATGTCGGTCCGTGCCACTTCATCCAACAATACCGCCGAAACAAAGTATGACATGCTGGTAAGCAGTATGACTTATATCGCCCACAACTCACTTGTGTTCTACTCGTGCATATAACATCAACGCATAAAACCTGGCTCGGATGCCACTGTTGGGGAACGTAGTAATTTCAAAATTTTCCTACGCACATGCAAGATCATGGTGATGCATAGCAACGAGAGGGGAGAGTGTTGTCCACGTATCCTCGTAGACCGAAAGCGGAAGCGTTAGCACAACGCGGTTGATGTAGTCGTACGTCTTCACGATCCGACCGATCAAGTATCGAATGCACGGCACCTCCGAGTTCTGCACACGTTCAACTCGATGACGTCCCTCAAACTCCGATCCAACCGAGTGTTGAGGGTGAGTTTCGTCAGCACGATGGTGTGGCGACGATGATGATGTTCTACCGACACAGGGCTTTGCCTAAGCACCACTACGATATGATCGAGGTGGATTATGGTGGAGGGGGGCACCGCACACGGCTAAGAGATCCAAGGGATCAATTGTTGTGTCTATGAGGTGCCCCCTGGCCATGTATATAAAGGAGTGGAGGAGGGGAGGGGCCGGCCCTCTCTATGGCGCGCCCTAGGGGAGTCCTACTCCCACCGGGAGTAGGATTCTCCCTTTCCTAGTAGAACTAGGAGCCCTTCCAAGTAGTAGGAGTAGGAGAGAAGGAAAGGGAAGGGTAAAGGAGAAGGAAGGAAGGAGGCGCCCCCCTCCCTAGTCCAATTCGGACCAGGACATGGGGAGGGGTGCGGCCACCCTTTGAGGCCTATCTCTTCTTTCCCGTATGACCCATTAAGGCCCAATACAAACTCCCGTAACTCCCCGGTACGCCCGAAAATACCTGAATCACTCAGAACCTTACCGATGTCCGAATATAGTCGTCCAATATATCGATCTTTATGTCTGGACCATTTCGAGACTCCTCGTCATGTCCCCGATCTCATCTGGGACTCCGAACTCCTTCAGTACATCAAAACACATAAACTCATAATATAACCGTCATTGAACTTTAAGCGTGCGGACCCTACGGGTTCGAGAACTATGTAGACATGACCGAGACACGTCTCCGGTCAATAACCAATAGCGGAAACTGGATGCTCATATTGGCTCCTACATATTCTACGGAGATCTTTATTGGTCAAACCGCATAATGACATACGTTATTCCCTTTGTCATCGGTATGTTACTTTCCCGAGATTCGATCGTCGGCATCTCAATACCTAGTTCAATCTCGTTACCGGCAAGTCTCTTTACTCGTTCCGTAATACATCATCCTGCAACTAACTCATTAGTTGCAATGCTTGCAAGGCTTATAGTGATGTGCATTACCGAGTGGGCCCAGAGATACCTCTTCGACAATCGGAGTGACAAATCCTAATCTCGATATACGCCAGCCCAACAAGTACCTTAGGAGGCACCTGTAGAGCACCTTTATAATCACCCAGTTACGTTGTGACGTTTGGTGGCACACAAAGTGTTCCTCCGGTAAACGGGAGTTGCATAATCTCATAGTCATAGGAACATGTATAAGTCATGAAGAGAGCAATAGCAACAAACTAGACGATCAAGTGCTATGCTGACGGAATGGGTCAAGTCAATCACATCATTCTCCTAATGATGTGATCCCGTTAATCAAATGACAACTCATGTCTATGGTTAGGAAACATAACCATCTTTGATCAACCAGCTAGTCAAGTAGAGGCATACTAGTGACACTCTCTTTGTCTATGTATTCACACATGTATTATGTTTCCGGTTAATACAATTCTAGCATGAATAATAAACGTTTATCATGATATAAGGAAATAAATAATAACTTTATTATTGCCTCTAGGGCATATTTCCTTCACTTCTCCCATTGCAAGAAAGATCAATCTAGTAGGCCAAACCAAACTGATAATTCGAAGAGACATGCAAAGATAACCAATCATAGATAAAAGAATTCAGAAAAGATTCAAATATTATTCATAGATAGACTTGATCATAAACCCACAATTCATCGGTCTCAATAAACACACCGCAAAAAGAAGATTACATCGAATAGATCTCCACAAGAGAGGGGGAGAACATTGTATTGAGACCCAAAAAGAGAGAAGAAGCCATCTAGCTACTAACTATGGACCCGTAGGTCTGAGGTGAACTACTCACACTTCATCGAAGGGGCTATGGTGTTGATGTAGAAGCCCTCCGTGATCGATGCCCCCTCCGGCAAAGCTCTGGAAGAGGCCCCAAGATGGGATCTTGTGGATACAGAAAGTTATGGCGGTGGAATTAGGGTTTTGGCTCCTGTTCTGATTGTTTGGGGGTACGTGGATATATATAGGAGGAAGGAGTACGTCGGTGAAGCAACAGGGGGCCCACGAGGGTGGAGGGCTCGCCTGGGGGGGGGGGGGGTAGGCGCGCCCCCTACCTCGTGGCCTCCTCTTTTCTTTCTTGACGTAGGATCCAAGTCTCCCGAATCTTGTTCGTTGAGAAAATCACGTTCCCGAAGGTTTCATTCCGTTTGGACTCCGTTTGATATTCCTTTTCTTCGAAACCCTAAAACATGCAAAAAAACAACAATTCTGGGCTAGGCCTCCAGTTAATAGATTAGTCCCAAAAATAATATAAAAGTGGATAATAAAGCCCAATAATGTCCAAAACAGTAGATAATATAGCATGGAGCAATCAAAAATTATAGATACGTTGGAGACGTATCAAGCATCCCCAAGCTTAATTCATGCTCATCCTCGAGTAGGTAAATGATAAAAACAGAATTTTTGATGCAGAGTGCTACTTGGCATAATTTTAATGTAATTCTTCTTAATTGTGGTATGAATATTCAGATCCAAAAGATTCAAGACAAAAGTTCATATTGACATAAAAATAATAATACTTCAATCATACTAACAAAGCAATTATGTCTTCTCAAAATAACATGACCCAAGAAAGTTCATCCCTACAAAATCATATGGTTTAGTCATGTTTCATTTTCGTCACACAAGAATGCTCTCATCATGCACAACCCTGATGACAAGCCAAGCAATTGTTTCATACTTTAGTAATCTCAAACCTATAAACTTTCACACAATATGTGAGCGCGAGCCAGGGACATAGCACTATAGGTGGAATAGAATATAATGAGGGGGGTTATGTGGAGAAGACAAAAGAGGAGAAAGTCTCACATCAACGAGGCTAATCAATGGGCTATGGAGATGCCCACCGATTGATGTTAATGCAAGGAGTTGGGATTGCCATGCAACGGATGCACTAGAGCTATAAATGTATGAAAGCTCAACAAAAGAAACTAGTGGGTGTGCATCCAACTTGCTTGCTCACGAAGACCTAGGGCACTTGAGGAGGCCCATTGTTGGAATATACAAGCCAAGTTCTATAATGAAAATTCCCACTAGTATATGAAAGTGACAAAACAAGAGACTCTCTAACATGAAGATTATGGTGCTACTTTGAAGCATAAGTGTGGCAAAGGATAGTAACATTGTCCCTTCTCTCTTTTTCTCTCATTTTTTGGGCCTTTTCTTTTTTATGGCCTTTCTCTTTTTTTATGGCCTTTCTCTTTTTTATGGCCTTTCTCTTTTTTTATATTCCTCACTTGGGACAATGCTCTAGAAAATGATGATCATCACACTTCTATTTATTTACAACTCAATGATTACAACTCGATGCTAGAACAAAGTATGACTCTATATGAATGCCTCCGGCGGTGTACCGGGATATGCAATGGACCAAGAGTGACATGTATGAAAGGATTATGAACGGTGGCTTTGCCACAAATACTATGTCAACTACATGATCATGCTAAGCAATATGACAATGATGAATGTGTCATGATGAACAGAATGGTGGAAAGTTGCTTGGCAATATATCTCGGAATGACTATGGACATGCCATAATAGGTAGGTATGGTGGCTGTTTTGAGGAAGATATAAGGGGGTTTATGTGTGAAAGAGCATATCATATCACGGGGTTTGGATGCATCGGCAAAGTTTGCGCCAACTCTCAATGTGAGAAAGGGCAATGCACGGTACCAAAGAGGCTAGCAAGGATGGAAGGGTGAGAGTGCGTATAATCCATGGACTCAACATTAGTCATAAAGAACTCACATACTTATTGCAAAAATCTACAAGTCATCAAAAACCTTGGTACTAGGCACATGCGCCTAGGAGGATAGATCGGTAGGAAAAGACCATCGCTCGTCCCTGACCGCCACTCATAAGGAAGACAATCAAATAACACCTCATGTCTCAAATTTGTTGCATAACGTTTACCATACGTGCATGCTACGGGACTTGCAAACTTCAACACAAGCATTTCTCAATTTCACAACTACTCAACTAGCACGACTTTGATATTATTACTAAAGGAAATATGCCCTAGAGGCAATAATAAAGTTATTATTTATTTCCTTATATCATGATAAATGTTTATTATTCATGCTAGAATTGTATTAACCGAAAACATAATACATGTGTGAATACATAGACAAACAGAGTGTCACTAGTATGCCTCTACTTGACTAACTCGTTGATCAAAGATGGTTATGTTTCCTAACCATAGACATGAGTTGTCATTTGATTAACGGGATCACATCATTAGGAGAATGATGTGATTGACTTGACCCATTCCGTTAGCATAGCACTTGATCGTTTAGCTTGTTGCTATTGCTTTCTTCATGACTTATACATGTTCTTATGACTATGAGATTATGCAACTCCCGTTTACCGGAGGAACACTTTTGTGACGGCCGGATAATTAAGCTACAGTAACCCTCTGCTAATGATGCCACGTCACCTCGGTTACTGTTGCTAACCTTGCGTTAGTTCGAAAACGATTCGAATTCAAATTCAAAATCAAGCAAGCAACAAAAGTTTTGAAACGCTAAAACAAAAATGTCCTAAAGGTGTCGGAAAAATCATAGGTAATTGTGGTGGCGAAACCAAACTCTGAATAAGTGTTTAAAGGCTCTAAAATAATTATGACAGTATCAAAAACAATTAATTACATGCCTTTTTCAATTAACAAAATACTAACCTATTTTATTGGGGTCCATAGTTAATGTGGCAATAGTATATTTAGATACACTAAATTAGAAACTACTTTTATCTTTTTAGATTCGAAAATAGATTAAAGGCTAAAAGAAATCATGATAGGAGAAATAAATAAGCAGAAAGGAAAATAAAGAAAAAAAGGAAAGGATAAAAAAAAGAGAACATCCCCCTTGCTGGGCCATGGGCCAGATGGCCTCGGTGCCAACCAGGCCGGCCCAGCCGGCGCCTACATCACCCCTGGGGCGACCGAACCCTAAACTCCCTCCCCAGTCGCCCCACTCCCCACTCCCCTCGCCCCCACACACCCCCACTCCCCGCTGGATCTGGATCGAGGCAAGCGTGCCCCGACCCCATCGGCGCCCCTCGCCGGACCGCCTCCCCCCCCCCCGCCGGACCGCCCCCCCGCCGGACTGCCTCCCCGTCGGCCGGTCGTCTTCGCCCTCCTCCTCATCCCCGTTGCCGCTGACCCTACAACCCCCGTGAGGAAACCCCCTCCTCCTCCCTCTCTCCCCTCTCTGACCCCGCGCCCGTGGCGTCCTCGCCGGCGACGACTGCGTCCTGCTAGCCCGCGCTCAGCGCTCCGATGCCCCGCCTGCGTGCCCCTGCTCCGCCTCGCCGCCTGCTTCCCCTGCTGCCGCCCACACGCGATGCCCCTCCCCGCCGCTCCAGTCTGCCGTGCCTTGCGCGCCCCCGAGCCCCGCGGCAACTCCGCCTGCACCTGCCGCCGAGCCCGCTACCGTTGCTGCTGCTCCATTGCTGCCCCACGCGCCCACGGCTCCGCGCCTTCCCTCGCGCTTTCCGGCGGCCGCCACTCCCCGCGCCCCACTCCGGTGCCGCTCGACGCTCCTCGCGTCCCTCCCGCGCCAGCCACTGGCGGCCGGCCTCGCAGCGGCCGCGGCCCCCCTCGTTGGTCGCCGCCCGGGTCCGCCCCTCGCCTGCTCTCGCGGCTTCACGCCGGCGCGCCGGCACCCGCGCCCAATCGGGTGCACCCGCGAGGGCCATCGCCCGTTCGGGCTATGCCCATAACCCGCACGCCGGCAAAGGCCCCTGGGGTCAATGACAGGAGGGCCCCGCCTCCAAAACATTTAAAAAAAAGCGATATAAAAAAGAATTTAAAATAATAATAATGATAATTAATTGATTACTTAATTAAATAACTAATTAGGACACATAATTAACCTAATTAACCTCTGTTAGTTAATCTAATTAACTAATTAATGTAGTTAATTAGGTAGTTAGTTAGTCTGTCAATGACAGTGGGACCCACATGTCAGTTTGACTAGGTCAACTGACTAGCTGACTTCTGACATCACCCTGACATCATGCTGATGTCATAATTGCATTTTCTAACTAAATTAATTCTGTTAATTCTAAAAATGATTTAAATATTTTAAAATTAATAGAAAATAAACCTTTGTACATGAAAGTTGCTCAGAACAACGAGACGAACCTGGATACGCAGCCCGTTCGTCCGCCACACACCCCTAACATATCCAACTCGCAACTTTCCCCCTCCGGCTCCTCTGCCTGAAAACACAAAACACCGGGAATCCTTTCCCGGATGTCTTCCCCCTTCGTCGGTATCACTTCCTACTGCATTAGGGCATACCTAGCACCGTGTATTGCGTCATTATGTTTTGTGATGCTTTGTTTGCTCCATATTTACTGTTTCTTCCCCCCTCTTCTTCCCCGGTAGACCCCGAGACTGGCGCTGATGCCACCGAGTACAACTACATCGACGACGAACCCTTCTCTTGCCAGAGCAACCAGGCAAGCCCCCCCTTTGATCACCAGATATCACCTACTCTGCTCTATACTGCTTGCATTAGAGTAGTGTAGCATGTTACTGCTTTCCGTTAATCCTATTATGATGCATAGCCTGTCCTTGATACTACTATTGTTACCTTTACCTGTTATCCTAATGCTTAGTATAGGATGCCAGTGTTCCATCAGTGGCCCTACACTCTTGTCCGTCTGCCATGCTATACTACTGGGCCGTGATCACTTCGGGAGGTGATCACGGGCATATGCTATATACTTATACTGTTACATTACTTATGATACTGTTCAGAGATGGGGGCTGAAGGGGCAGGTGGCTCCATCCAGGTAGTGGTGGGCCTGGGTTCCTGACGGCCCCCGACTGTTACTTTGAGGCAGAGCGACAGTGCAGGTTGAGACCACCTAGAAGAGAGGTGGGCCTGGCCCTGGTCGGCGTTTGCAGATACTTAACACGTTTAATGAGATCTTGGTATTTGATCTGAGTCTGGCTACTGGCCTATACGCACTAACCATCTACGCGGGGACAGTTATGGGCACTCGACGTCGTGGTATCAGCCGAAGCACTTCGTGACGCTAGCGACTGAGTGGCGCGCGCCGGGTTGGACCGCGTAATGTGACTTCCTTTGTAATGGAGGTTGCTAGGTCTGCTCTCCGGCCGCGTACGCAACATGCAGGTGTGCTATGGGCGATGGGCCCAGACCCCTGTGCGCTTAGGTTTAGACCGGCGTGCTGGCCTCTCTGTTGTGCCTACGTAGGGTTGCGACGTGTTGATCTTCCGAGGCCGGGCATGACCCAGGAAAGTGTGTCCGGCCAAATGGGATCGAGCATGTTGGGATATGTGGTGCACCCCTGTAGGGAAGTTAATCTATTCGAATAGCTGTGATCTTCGGTAACAGGACGACTTGGAGTTGTACCTTGACCTTATGACAACTAGAACCGGATACTTAATAAAACACACCCCTCCTAGTGCCAGATACAACCGGTGATCGCTCTCTCACAGGGCGACGAGGGGAGGATCATCGGTTAGGGTTATGCTATGCGATGCTACTTGGAGGACTTCAGTCTACTCTCTTCTACATGTTGCAAGACGGAGGTGGCCAGAAGCGTAGTCTTCGACAGGATTAGCTATCCCCCTCTTATTCTGGCTTTCTGCATGTCAGTCCATCGATATGGCCCTTTGCACATTTACCCATGCATATGTAGTGTAGCTCCTTGCTTGCGAGTACTTTGGATGAGTACTCACGGTTGGTTTCTCCCTCTTTTCCCCTATCCCTTCTACCTGGTTGTCGCAACCAGATGTTGGAGCCCAGGATCCAGACGCCACCGTCGACGACGACTCCTACTACACCGGAGGTGCCTACTACTACGTGCTGCCCGCTGATGACGACCAGGAGTAGTTAGGAGGATCCCAGGCAGGAGGTCTGTGCCTCTTTCGATCTGTATCCCAGTTTGTGCTAGCCTTCTTAAGGCAAACTTGTTTAACTTATGTCTGTACTCAGATATTGTTGCTTCCGCTGACTCGTCTATGATCGAGCTCTTGTATTCGAGCCCTCGAGGCCCCTGGCTTGTAATATGATGCTTGTATGACTTATTTTATTTGTAGTGTTGTGTTGCGATATCTTCCCGTGAGTCCCTGATCTTGATCGTACACGTTTGCGTGTATGATTAGTGTACGATTAAATCGGGGGCATCACAAGTTGGTATCAGAGCCGACTGCCTGTAGGAATCCCCCTTCCACACTCCTTGGCCGAAGTCGAGTCTAGACATTACGACTTTTTACTAACATGGCTGTGTGCCTTACGGGCTCACGTCGCCATCTGGGTGATATTAGGATCTTTTATTCCTCGTCTATACTCTGGGACTCTGAACTCTCTTCTATTCGGGTTAAATGAATTTTGCTAAATTTAACATTAGGATCTCGTTGTCACTTTCTCCCGGAGAGCCCTCACTTCAGATGATCGCCGGCTGCACTAGAAGATTTCGAAGATACTCTCCGATATTCTGGAGACCTTGTGCGTGTGGCTTTTGCAATTCCCTTCTATCGATAAACCTCTATGGATAACCACGTACACGTGCCATTCATTTAATCATTCCTCGTTGATCTTGTTATTACAAGATGCCCCAAAATTCTCTCTATTGTTCTGAGAATACTTTGTGCCTACTGCCTTGCATTTCTTTGCCACATGAATACCACTATGGGTAATTTCTAGCACTCACCGGATATTTGCTCATCCCCAGTTGGTTCATGTATTTCACAAAAGTCTTCAAAATACTATTTGAACTTCCGAAAATCCTGAGTAGCCTATTACTCTTGAAGTTCTTACTTGCTTGCATTATGGTTAATCCCATAAGTCTATAATTTTATTGGCATCCCTTGTCATTATCATTTTGAGTCTGTTGATTCAAAATGTTGTGAATGCTCGCCATCCTCAATCAGATCCAATGATTCATCCTTCTGGCTCACACGTCATTTTAAACATGAGCTGGTTATCGACCAATCAAATTGTCGTCGATTGTACCCCTAAGTCTATTCGACTGATCCATTCTTAATGAGAGTGTTGGCTTTTGATCCCTTGATTTGGAAATGCTAATATGATGTCCTTTCATTCCATCTTCCTCAGATAGAGTACTGATACTCACATCAGCTCCTTTGTAGACCATAGGACCCCTTGTTGGATTATTATCCGGCAGTGTCCTTCCTATTCAATAACCTTGTGAGCCTTTCCATGGGTATATGATACCTTTGGTAAATTGTATCATCTGTTTTTCTAACCATGCTCTACATTCGAGCTTGTGATATTTACTCTTGAAACTTGTGGTATATGTTTCTATGAAACCCCGATGGCTTGAACCTATACAACCTTCTCTGAAACCATGTGAACTCAAAAGTTTTCATGAGTCATACACTTCTGGTATTTTGCTAGATGAAATTTCAACAATACAACTTCTTCAAAAGTGAGAAGTGAATGAAAGGTTATGCATTGGAGAAGTGGGAGTCGACCTTGAACTTTGTGTTCATGCCCATGGACACGATGTAGATCCTATCATAGAAGTTTCTTGCAATATTAACTATTTCCTTGATATGACATCATCTGGTATCTATGTATTGGTCATTTGCAATCATGATCCCGACCACATTTTCTCCTTGATTCCATTTCTCAGACAAGTTAAAGCACTTGTCTTTTGTTGATCGATACATCTCTGCAACCTCTATTTTTGATCTTCCTCGAGTATTAACCTCTGGTATCTCGAGTACTGTGTTACTTCCTGCGAGTCTTCATCTAGTATTGTTTCTCACCGACCTCGGATCCCCCTAGGTTCTGACTTATTAGTCACTCAAGAACACCGATAAGTGAATCGATTCCGCACTCTAATTCAATAACTCTAAGTAATTCTTGTTGCTTACGAGTTTAATAATCCTTCAAGTCATTCCTAGCCTGATCGGCTATATCATTATCATGCTAAATTTTAAATGTGCTACCTGGTCCTTAATCCCGGAGCAAAACTTTCGATGATGAGCTAAGCTTACGTCGATCTTCCTCGTCATATCAGTTCACCTTGAACAACAAGCTTGATTTAAAGTTTATGTCCTACCCATGGTTCCAATGACCTTCCGCTTCATCATTTCTTTGACTCGATGTCGTTGCTGATTGTTTACATCCTGAAATCTCTCGACAAATGTGTTGTGAACATCATCAACCTTATGAGGTCTTCCAAGATATCTATCGAATTCTTGATGAGAAATAGCATCCTTTGCCCTCGATGATTTGGGTTATCATCGGCAACATTCTTGCTTTCCCTTCAACACAAACTTGTTCCTGTTTTGTGTTGTACCTTGAGATCCTTGCTATCCAACTTATGTTATGTTCTACCTTGGAGTATTGCTATCTTTTAGGTCAAGAATGTCATGGGAAATTCACCACCCTTAAGAATTCTTGATACAAGTGATACTTATTAACATCACCATTCTTTTCTTGGTCCCCGTGTTGTTTCTAACTGGAATACCGACAAATGGTCTGTGATGTGTAAATTCTAAACTTCTAGCAACCCTATTGCTTTGAAGTTATTGGTCTATAGTTTCATTCTATGTCTATGGCTTATTGAATCATCATTCGAACATTGATCGTGCTACCCAGCCCATATTTCGGGTACACATTTCAACCAATGTTTAACTGTGTATGTTTTCCTCGAGCATACATCATTAAGTCATTTGATCTAGCTAATGTTACCTCCTTGTTCACATAATTGTGGAGATCCATCTTTTGGAAATCTCAATGAATTGTCGCTGATTTCATTAGCCACCCCTTCATCCTCTCCTTGCTTAAATGGTGAACTCATGATTCGGGACTTGCCTTCATAGTTCATTTCACGAGAATCTTGCAACGCCATCCCGTCCATGTGTTGCACCTCTTTTTCTCATCCCGGGTCTGAGGTATCCTGACACCAATCAGATCTGAATCTCGGTCAGATATGATGGTTGGAACATATTTCCAAGAGTTATAACGTTGGTCTTCGTATGACCCGATAAGGTGGTGTCATACCTAGCCCACCTGGCCGGAGGCCCTATTTTTATAGTTCTTCCTTTTAGCAATATTGGCCATTCTTCCATGAGGAAATTGTAAGACTTATTCTATAAGTTGTTCCTGATGGATCCTTTTTGTTTCCAAAGTCCGATCTTCACCTGTTGACCATGTCAATACTATCTTGAGGCATGTCTATGGTACTCCAATTTTCAACAGGAACATTTGAAGCCCAATGCTAAATGTTTCCTGCTCAATTATCCAAAGACCGTTGTATGGGTAATGGCATGAAAATTCTCTCCCGTACCTAAAGGGTTTTCTACTTTCTATCCTGTCATGGATATCATGCTCTGCTTGTCCTTGGGAGGATATACCCTTGAAATATGTGTTCCATTGTCTTGTTTAGATCTGATAATCGTATTTTCCTTTCCATTGTTTGGTTTAACACTTTCTTGTGATCTTTATGATCCAAGCAGAAATATTCTCCTGCTTATGTAAACACCTCGGTGTACATTTCTGTCAGCAAGACCCTGTTACTATTGTTGATGACATTCTGGTAACCACCGATGGATGAGAACTTTGCCTATTGGTCCGCCTCGTTCAAAGAGCAGGAAAAATGGTTCTCTTCGTCCCTCGCTCTTGGTACCGATGTTGTTGTCGACATAACCGACAGACTAACCTCTGACATGCCTTGCCTGCATGACCATGCAAGATGTCAACGCCCTTCCTAGTTTTAACCCACATGGTGGGCCCATAACCCACAGTTCCACAGGATCGAAACCTGACTCTCCTATACACCCTATTGTCGAAGTTAATCCTCGCGCTTGGCTTTGTATTTAATTCACGGGCCACCTTCCTAGTGCTCTATTCTGGTATCAGACGCAATACTTACTCTCGCTGCTCTGAAACCCTTTCTCACTCTGGTTCAGACTTCGAGCAACTATCTATCCACTTGGAACCTCTTATTGTACCTTCATACCTTACTCTTGATGTATCCAATATGTTCAGCTCGAGAGATAATCTTACGCTCATTCATGGGTTAACCCCCAGATTGTTTCCCTCATAAGCATTCTGTCGTAGCCGAGCTGCCCCTTACCTATTCGTAAGTACGTTGGAGTTCCCGAGAAAAGGATGACATCACCATGATGACCTGAAGCAGAGAAATGAAGACGTCAATGTAATGGATCGACCTCTTCAAGAAGAGCAACCAAGACTAAGAAGATTCGTTGGCATTTCGTAACCAGACCTTTCCCCCTTAGTCCCCCTCTTAAATCTCGGGACGATATTTCTTGTAGTGGAGGAGAATTGTGACGCCCGGATAATTAAGCTACAGTAATGCTCTGCTAATGATGCCATGTCACCTCGGTTACTGTTGCTAACCTTGCGTTAGTTCGAAAACGATTCGAATTCAAATTCAAAATCAAGCAAGCAACAAAAGTTTTGAAACGCTAAAACAAAAATGTCCTAAAGGTGTCGGAAAAATCATAGGTAATTGTGGTGGCGAAACCAAACTCTGAAGAAGTGTTTAAAGGCTCTAAAATAATTATGACAGTATCAAAAACAATTAATTACATGCCTTTTTCAATTAAAAAATACTAACCTATTTTATTGGGGTCCATAGTTAATGTGGCAGTAGTATATTTAGATACACTAAATTAGAAACTACTTTTATCTTTTTAGATTCGAAAATAGATTAAAGGCTAAAAGAAAACATGATAGGAGAAATAAATAAGCAGAAAATAAAATAAAGAAAAAAAAGGAAAGGATAAAAAAAAGAGAACACCCCCCTTGCTGGGCCATGGCCCAGATGGCCTCGGTGCCAACCAGGCCAGCCCAGCCGGCGCCTACATCACCCCTGGGGTGACCGAACCCTAAACTCCCTCCCCAGTCGCCCCACTCCCCACTCCCCTCGCCCCCACACACCCCAACTCCCCGCTGGATCTGGATCGAGGCAAGCGTGCCCCGACCCCATCGACGCCCCTCGCCGGACCGCTTCCCCCCTCCCGCCGGCCGCCCCCCCCCCGCCTGCTCTCACGGCTTCACGCTGGCGCGCCGGCACCCGCGCCCAATCGGGTGCACCCGCGAGGGCCATCGCCCGTTCGGGCTGTGCCCGTAACCCACACGCCCGCAAAGGCCCCTGGGGTCAATGACAGGAGGGCCCCGCCTCCAAAACATTTAAAAAAAGGGATATAAAAAAGATTTTAAAATAATAATAATAATAATTAATTGATTACTTAATTAAATAACTAATTAGGACAAATAATTAACCTCTGTTAGTTAATCTAATTAACTAATTAATGTAGTTAATTAGGTAGTTAGTTAGTCTGTCAATGACAGTGGGACCCACATGTCAGTTTGACTAGGTCAACTGACTAGCTGACTGCTGACATCACCCTGACATCATGCTGATGTCATAATTGCATTTTCTAACTAAATTAATTCTGTTAATTCTAAAAATAATTTAAATCTTTTAAAATTAATAGAAAATAAACCGTAGCTCAGATGGAAAAACTTTGTACATGAAAGTTGCTCAGAACGACGAGACGAACCCGGATACGCAGCCTGTTCATCCGCCACACACCCCTAACATATCCAACTCGCAACTTTCCCCCTCCGGCTCCTCTGCCTGAAAACACAAAACACCGGGAATCCTTTCCCAGATGTCTTCCCCCTTCGTCGGTATCACTTCCTACTGCGTTAGGGCATACCTAGCACCGTGTATTGCGTCATTATGTTTTGTGATGCTTTGTTTGCTCCATATTTACTGTTTCTTCCCCCCTCTTCTTCCCCGGTAGACCCCGAGACCGGCGCTGATGCCACCGAGTACAACTACATCGACGACGAACCCTTCTCTTGCCAGAGCAACCAGGCAAGCCCCCCCCTTTGATCACCAGGTATCGCCTACTCTGCTCTATACTGCTTGCATTAGAGTAGTGTAGCATGTTACTGCTTTCCGTTAATCCTATTATGATGCATAGCCTGTCCTTGCTACTACTGTTGTTACCTTTACCTGTTATCCTAATGCTTAGTATAGGATGCTAGTGTTCCATCAGTGGCCCTACACTCTTGTCCGTCTGCCATGCTATACTACTGGGCCGTGATCACTTCGGGAGGTGATCACGGGCATATGCAATATACTTATACTGTTACATTACTTATGATACTGTTCGGAGATGGGGGCTGAAGGGGCAGGTGGCTCCATCCAGGTAGTGGTGGGCCTGGGTTCCTGACGGCCCCCGACTGTTACTTTGAGGCGGAGCGACAGTGCAGGTTGAGACCACCTAGGAGAGAGGTGGGCCTGGCCCTGGTCGGTGTTCGCAGATACTTAACACGTTTAACGAGATCTTGGTATTTGATCTGAGTCTGGCTACTGGCCTATACACACTAACCATCTACGCGGGGACAGTTATGGGCACTCAACGTCGTGGTATCAGCCGAAGCACTTCGTGACGCCAGCGACTGAGCGGCGCGCGCCGGGTTGGACCGCGTAACGTGACTTCCTTTGTAATGGAGATTGCTAGGTCTGCTCTCCGGCCGCGTACGCAACGTGCAAGTGTGCTATGGGCGATGGGCCCAGACCCCTGTGCGCTTAGGTTTAGACCGGCGTGTTGGCCTCTCTGCTGTGCCTAGGTAGGGCTGTGACGTGTTGATCTTCCAAGGCCGGGCATGACCCAGGAAAGTGTGTCCGGCCAAATGGGATCGAGCGTGTTGGGATATGTGGTGCACCCCTGTAGGGAAGTTAATCTATTCGAATAGCCGTGATCTTCGGTAACAGGACGACTTGGAGTTGTACCTTGACCTTATGGCAACTAGAACCGGATACTTAATAAAACACACCCCTCCTAGTGCCAGATACAACCGGTGATCGCTATCTCACAGGGCAACGAGGGGAGGATCATCGGTTAGGGTTATGCTATGCGATGCTACTTGGAGGACTTCAGTCTACTCTCTTCTACATGTTGCAAGATGGAGGTGGCCAAAAGCGTAGTCTTCGATAGGATTAGCTATCCCCCTCTTATTCTGGCTTTCTGCAGTTCAGTCCACCGATATGGCCCTTTACACATTTACCCATGCATATGTAGTGTAGCTCCTTGCTTGCGAGTACTTTGGATGAGTACTCACGGTTGCTTTCTCCCTCTTTTCCCCCTATCCCTTCTACCTGGTTATCGCAACCAGATGTTGGAGCCCAGGATCCAGACGCCACCGTCGACGATGACTCCTACTACACCGGAGGTGCCTACTACTACGTGTTGCCCGCTGACGACGACCAGGAGTAGTTAGGAGGATCCCAGGCAGGAGGTCTGCGCCTCTTTCGATCTGTATCCCAGTTTGTGCTAGACTTCTTAAGGCAAACTTGTTTAACTTATTTCTGTACTCAGATATTGTTGCTTCCGCTGACTCGTCTATGATCGAGCTCTTGTATTCGAGTCCTCGAGGCCCCTGGCTTGTAATATGATGCTTGTATGACTTATTTTATTTGTAGAGTTGTGTTGTGATATCTTCCCGTGAGTCCCTGATCTTGATCGTACACGTTTGCATGTATGATTAGTGTACGATTAAATCGGGGGCATCACAACTTTGTGTGCCACCAAACATCACAACATAACTGGGTGATTATAAAGGTGCTCTACAGGTGTCTCCGAAGGTACTTGTTGGGTTGGCGTATTTCGAGGTTTGGATTCACTACTAGAAAAACCCCTACTAATGGCGCACCTAGTATGGCTATTAGTGGCGCATCTGTGGTGCGCCATTAATAGCATGCCATTAGTAATTTTTACTAATGGCGCACCACCTGGTGCGCCATTAGTATCTGGTATACTAATGGCGCACCTCGGGTGCGCCATTAGTATAGGCCAGGGTGCGCCATTAGTATGCCTCCCAGGGGCCATGTATACCCAGGTGCTTTGGCATACTAATGGCGCACCACCTCTTGATGCGCCATTAGTAACCGCGGCATACTAATGGCGCACTGCCCAGTGATGCGCCATTAGTATGCACTGTCATACTAATGGCGCACTGTCATGTGATGCGCCATTAGTATGAATATTAGGTTTTTTTTATTTTTTTATTTTCTGTTTTTTGCACAGGTTACAAAATGTATAGTTTGACAAAATATAGACAGCACACATCAACAACAGATTCATCAAATACAATAGAAGATTAGTCTTTGAATACAATTCATCATATTAGTCTCCGAATACAATTCATCATATTAGTCTCCGAATTGAAAAGACCGAACAAAGATAGAACATTATATTACAAGTCTCGAGACCGCGAGTAGCGAGTCTGTCTTCACATTACAAGTCGATATCGATCATCTAAACTACCATCACATAGAAGAGAGCTGCGGTCATCACGATGAGCATCATCACGATGAAACTCGTCTTCATCCGGTTCCTCCAACGCTCCCTCCCCTCTCCCGCTAGATAGCGGGCGTATCTAGATTCGGCCTCGGCCCTAGTGGTGTACCCTTTGTAACTGTTACCGCTGAATCGGTGAACCTGTCTCCGACACTCCTCCCAGTCATCGTAGACTCCGGGAACCTTACCCTTGTACACGACATACGTCGGCATCGCTATGCACTAGCCAAACGAAACGTTAGTACCAATTCACAGACAATACATAAGCAATATATAAGTATGCAACAGAACGATCGGAAGAGAAAAGCAAGACATTAATAGCATCGATTACATCTAAGTTGAACGACTCTCGAAACCAAAGAGACATACTACAAGTTCATTAAAGTTTAATTACAACATGAGCCAATCGATGTTTCAGAACTAGACAACTCGACTCAAGGGACCGGAGCGTGGATGAAGCCGCCGTCTATCGTGGGAGTCATGAAAGAACGGGCGTTGTCATCCTGCATTTGTAGCATTGTGTCGATGTCACTGTTGGACGGTTGATTTCTGAGGTAGAACTGCCCCGAGGTACGAAGGACATCTTGATGGATGATTTCCGCAAACTCCGACTGGATGCGAAAGAATTCTTGTCGGAGGTCCGCGTCCTGGATTGCCGACACGCTCGCGGCCCAATCTTTGAGTTTACTCGGTAGCAGAAGTTGATGATGGTCCCGTACGATCGCCCGCATGTGATGGATGGCGTAGTAGGCACCCTTCTGACCGCCAGGCGGCTGCTTGACGCAGCAGAACGTCGTATTGTGGGAGAACACGTGCTTGCCGTACTTACGAATAGGCCTGGTGAAGGTGCCTCCAGATTGGGCGTAGCCGGGGAGAACATCATCAAGAACCTTCTTGACATTTGTGTAGTCTACGTTCGACTGACGGTCCGGGTCGAAATACGTGGCCATGGAATATTTGGGGCTTAGGAGGATGAGCGTGCAACGTGTGTCACTGCAGAAAACACGGAATGTTAAAAGAAAAACGATCGAAATGTAAGAATTCATATGTTACGGGCCGGTTGAGGGGAGGACTTACTCGGGAAAGTAAGGCACGAGGAAGTTATCCTTATCTTGGTTTGCCAGAATGACGCCTTCGAGGTAAGAACTCGCGACTTGCCGGTCCCCAGCGCTGCCCAAGATCTTGGCACGCATGTAGAAGGGGTCGACTATCACGATGTCCGGGGTCTTGTCGCGAATGATCCGCATCTCCATACTCAGCGAAAATAGCCGAACGAAGGTGTAGTGCAGCGGATGAAGGTTCAACATAGCGTGGATGTCATCAAAACGCAGGACGATCGTACGCCCGATGGAGTTATCCACAAAGCCCTTGCCCTCTGGCACCTTGGCCGCGAAAACCGGGTATGCCACATCCTTCTCTCTGAGACGCCGCTTCTCCAAAGCAAGAACACTGTCATGCAGACTCCGCATAGCACCGGTTGCAGCATTGAGCATATTTGTCGGTAGCATCGCCCTACCCGCCACATGCACCCTCCTCGAGATATCCTGCGGTGAAGGTGGCCCGTCCTGAGCACGGATCGTACTCGGTGCCGGCTGGCTCGCACCCTTCTTAGTCTTTCTTTTGCGTGCCTTCTTCTTCTCCTGTAATGGGACCGAGTTCTGCTCACAGACCGCCTTCTTGAGTGTGTTGGGGCTGATAATATTTCGCACCTCGCCTATCTGAGGCTCGGTGAAGTCGGCAGCTGGAGGCGTCTCCTGAGAGCTGAACGCCAGACGGCGCCTGTTGCAACTTGGCTTCTCCGCGGTACGAGCTAGATCGCACACGTCTTTTGTTGGGTTTGGTTCTTGAGAAGGAGGCCCCATGAAGTCGCCATCGTACCCATGCTCGGCAAAGTACTGATCGACATTGCCAAATGTATCATCGTCGTCGTCGTCGTCGTTCTGATCCTGTGCCATATGCATGTTTGGATCCAGTGGCATAGGGATGTCCGGCACCGTTACGGCGGTCTTGCCATGGGGCCGACTTGGCGCCGGCACGACTGGCGGTGTTGTCTTTGGGGTGGTGTCCCCCGCCCCCAAACGAATCTGGCTCTTCGGCCAAAGCAGGGGCCAGCTCAGGCAGGCGCTGAGGGTCATCACGTCTTCATCGTCGGCCCCGACGGGTCGAATCGGAGGTAACAAGTCGTCGCAGCCTGGCAGCACCCGAACCAGTTGAACCCTAAACAAGTTGGGTGGCATCTGGGTACCGTGGAACAAGGGGTTGCCCGGTTGAACGATTTTGCCCTTGGCGACATCGACCAACTCGTTGTTCACGAAGTGGAGGAGAGTGCACGGAACGTCGGCGGCGCCCTGCGAAAACATGTAGGGCGTCAGGGATGCCCAGTCAAAGGCAAGGAGATGAAGTCCTCGGCCGAGAGAGGCTTAATTAGTTACCGTGATGATGGCGTCGAGCTCGGCTAATGTCGAGGCACCGCCAACGGCGGGCGTGCAGTTGACGGAGGGGCCGCTTGCTGAAGAGGTGCCGGCCGGCGTACACCCGGGTGCATTAAGCTCCCGTGCCGGCGTCGGAGACACCAATGCCGCCTCCGCCGGAGGCACCAATGGCCCCGCCATCGCATTATGCGAGTTGCTGGCCGTGAAGCTAGGAATCGGGGGCGGCCCCTGTTGGCCGCCCGCAATCCACGCACTCAACCCCGAGATCAAGGTAGGCACAAGGGCGGTGATCGTCGCTCCGAGTCGTTGTTCCACTTGCTCTTGGACAATCTCCGGAATCCGCGCCACCTGTGCCTTGAGTTCTTGAACCTCTCGCGCCTGGCTTTCCGAGCTGGTCTTTTTCTCCTTCCGCACACCAGCGGTATAGTATGACCCCCATTTTGTCGACAAGCCTTTGCCGGCCACACGACCAGCTGACGTCGGCTTACTGAGCTTATCCTTGTTCTTCATTACATTCAACCCCCTATTTAGAGTGGTGTCCCAAGGGTTGCTCTTAGTCGACCCCGCGCTACTGCTTTCAGTCGCCTGCGGAAGGAATGTGAACCATTTAGAAATTTGGCTTCATTAATTAGAATGCAACCATATGGAGCTAATTACGCGGGGGTGTATTCCTTACCAGAACAAGCTCAAGCTGCCTGGTCTTCGGATCCGTGGTAAGCTCCTTTGTTTTCGGGTCCTTCTTGTACCGGGCCCTGACAAAGTTCCTGGTCTGCTTGTCACCGTATGTATCGAAGAGGGGCGGTAGGCCTTGCTCGGCACGGTCCGCCTCCTCCTTGTCCCATATAGGCTCCGCCACTCTGTAACCGCCGGGACCGAGTGTGTGTTCCCCTATGTTCAGCTCCCGCATTTGTTTCCCCCACTCACTTGATTGGGAGCTTGCGGTGCTCGAGCAATTGATCTTGAAGTCGTTGTAGTCATCTTCGGTGATCGAAGGATTTTTCTCCTTGATCTTCTGATAACTCTCACCTTTCTCGATCATTCTCTTCACATTGCTTTTCCAAGTAGACAGGGCCTTGCTCATCTTCGTGAGGGCAGCATTGTTCACTTTATTCCCTTTGAGGCTTGTGTTTTCAAATTCAGCGGGGAACTTGTATCGTTCGTGCAGCTTCGTGAAGAGGAGGTTGCGCAAATTCCCTCGGTCAGGATGCCTCAGGTTCTCGGTGTTGATCGAGACGGTGCTCCGGACAATGCACCCGAGCTGAAGCGAGTACCCCTTGACTATTCGTTCGGGCGCCGTTGGATTCCCGTTGGAGTCCACTTCAGTAACTTCCTCCTTGAGGGTGCGGAGCACGATCGGGCGCCGGTCCTTCCGTTGCCTCTTCGGTTGGCTGCCATCTGTGCGTGCGCCGCCATCATCAGTGGTGGCATCCTCGGCGGCACCATCAGTGGTGGCATCAGTGTGGTCATCCTCGGCGGCACCATCCGTGGTCTCAGGATCGGTGGGGAAGGCGGCGGCCTCATACAAGTGAGGTTGTTCCTCCATCTCCTGGGACAGCTCCCAGAATGCCTTGCCGCCCGAACCCCCGGCCTCATCGTTGTGGGCCATGTTTCTCTCTAAATAGAAACAAAGTTTGGTCAAAAAGTTGGTTATTGTCAAGGAACAAGATCATGGTCTCATCATTTAGGGTTTGTCGACACCGAGGCATCCTAAAATCTAAGCTTTTATCATTGAGGGTTTTTCGACGCCAAGGCACCCTAAAAGCCTAACCTTTCATCATTTCGGTTTTTATCGACACCGAGGCACCCTAAAAGCCATGCATTAGTCACAAGTACGCCGGGGCACTTGATCCTACTTAATTAACTACTAAGATACCCCGGCCCATGCATTAGTCACAAGTACCCCATATGTCCTATTTTTAGCAAAGTCATGCTAAAATTCACGGAAAATTTCAGCATGACCTTTACTGAAAATAGGACATATGGAGTACCCGAATTTGCCGGAACGGAAGTTAATCGACATTCCGGCAAACTCAAGGGCCTCTCGGGGTACCTGCAAAATCATTATCCCAGGTGGACATGGATGCAATGTCACATGTCACATGGATCCCACACCCACAGGAGCTGGTGAAGCTTCATGTGTATTTCACGAAAACCAGCCTGACTAAAGAGCTTTATGTAGAAAACAAATCACTCCACCAGCTCACACAGGATCATCCCTCTAAGCAATTACTCAAAATGGGCACTAGCAGCAAAATGAACATTTTACAATCTGAACTTTTTTTTGTCATCTATGTGCTCATTTAACTTTGATCCAAATAGTATCAAAGTTCTTAGCAAGTAAGTAATACATGCCTGCTTGGCTAATTAGCAAGTAAGTAACTCTTACATTATCAAAGCTTGCCAGTTTCTGAAATCAATTACTGACAGGGAATAGCACAGGCACACAGCAAACCTATAACTTAATGATGGTTATTAGGGAAGACAGGAAATGAGGATGGACAGAACCATATGTTTGGGAAATGCAAATAGAAGTAGTGCTATGAGAGTAATTTTTTTCAATTTTCATTGATGTTTCAAATTAGATCGGTGCACATGTGGCTGCAATTTCTATTGGTCATCCAAGATGGGTGTTCATAGTAAAGTACTATATAGTGGCACTAACATAACCAAGGATTGCTTTTAAAAAAACATAACCAAGAATCACCTTCCACGTGGCTTCTTCTCTTTAGCCTGGCTTCCTTCTGCAAAGTGGGCAAATACTTCTGTCTGCTGCAGTAGGTACTTCAGTCGCCCTTTCCCTTCTTGTTCTGTGATCAAAACCACGATGAGAATGCAATACACACCAAAGAATATCATATACAAGAATTGCAGAAATTAAACAAGGTCAGACCCACACTATCTATTCTTTCTTCATGGCAGAATATCATATACAAGCACGAATTTTGTTCACATTTATATAGCAACAAATATTTATACACTCATATAGCAGCACTAAGTATATTGCACTTAGAAGAAGATTTGCTTTTACATCCCACCCAACTTAACAATCTAGTAGAGTTGTGATTTATTAATATTGTCTTTCCTTTGCAGGTTCATGTCAAGTCGATCGAGGATTTCGCGCAGCTGGGTTGTTTCGATGAGAACCAAGACAAGCAGCAGCCCACCAAAGCTTCTTCTACCCAGCAGCAAACACAACAAGAAGAAGTGCGGAACAATGTGATTCTAGTGCTAGTTACTACTGCTGCTGCTGGAAAGGGTGATGATTTGAATCTGATCAAAAGAGGAGGCTTCAAAGTAGAAGGTTGTTTCTGTCATGTTGAGGATTCAAGGAACCTGCCCTAGTGGTATCGTCTTGTTGTACAATTGTCCTTGCTACTGTAAATGGAAGGATCATCTATGCTTTCTCCAACACCCGGAGAAAAGCCACTACTTTGTTGCTAATGTCCTTGTCTCTATGAAAAGAGTAGGAGCATCATGTTTGGGGTCTGCGTAGTCAATTTTGAGAATCACTGTTGTGTCGAAGGTGGAGACGTTTCACTGAAATTTGGACAGTGGAAGGAAAGAACCATTGGAATTGGTGGAATCTGCAGACTGGAACCTTCTGTTGATCCTCTATGTTTATTTTCATCTGAGGCTTTACCTTATCTGTTGTTGTTCAACTTTGTGGCTGTTTAATATGAACAAGGTCTTCTTCTCAAAGGGCTTAATGGCTTGTTATAGTATATGGTTTCTATGCAGATATGTTCTGTTACACTACATCATGTTAAAAGGGATGAGAAAAGTGACCACAATATTTCCTGTCATTACAAAAATAGAACTGAAAAGATTTCCAGATTTCATATCTAATAATGCCTGCTTTTTCTTTGTTAGTACAATCATCAAAACCATGAGGTATTTTTTAGAAGAAAATTGGTATATAACTGTCAGACTGTCAGTATCTACTATCTAATACTAAATTTGATGAAATTGCACTTCTTGAAATCTGCAGTTGTGTTGCAATTTCTTATTTGCGCATTTGAAATCTTATCTATCTTGCTTGTTAGGTACAGATTGCACTCACAGTTATAAATTTTTGCAGATGCACAATCATGATAATCTAGACTTAGCACCATGCAAAATTTCCTTTTCTCCGCTATGTGTTTTCACAGAAACTACCTTGAGAAAGCCACTGATTCCATGATGCGCATAAGGGTTGTGTGACGATCCTTGTATAAGTTCTGTACTAACATGTTGTTCTTTTAGAGTTTATAATATTTTGAAGTGGACAAACTGAAGATTGGCTTTTTTAAGTGCAAAAACTGAAGATACATGCTACGTTATTGTGCAAAACGTTTACATTAACTCTGTGTAAGTGCAAGTGATGAAAATCTGCTCTCCTTATGAGAAAAAAACTGAATACATGCCCTGTTTATCTGAAGAATTGAATGAACATTGGCCCCGAAGCATTTTCTTGACTAAACTGTGCTCGTAATCCAATTTATGGCCTAATCTACTCAGATTTTACTCAATGACCATGTGCCCAGAGAAAAGGGGAAGAACAGAAGAGGAGGAAGAGCGTACCACGTCTGTAGTCGGGCTAAGCTGTCGCCGGTGACGGTGGAGACGAGGCTGGCTGACCGACCCGGGGCAGCGGCGTCGGGGCGGGGTCGAGGCGGCGTCGGGGCGGCGTCGGGGCGGCGGGGCGGCGTCGAGGCGGCGTCGGGGCGGCGGGGCAGCGTCGAGGCGGCGGGGCAGCGGCGTCGGGAGAGGAGAGGGGAAGGGGATCTAGGGCGAGGGAGAGGGCGAGGGAGAGGGAAGGCGAGGAGAGGGCGAGGGAGGGAGAGGGCGAGGGCGAGGGCGAGGGGGAGGGTCAGGGCAGCGGCGGCGGCGGCGGTGGATCGAGAGGGAGAGGGAACTGGCGAGGGGGAGAGGGAAAGGGGGGATCGGGCGAAGGGGGAGAGGGAAGGGGGGATCGGGCACAATACTAATGGCGCACCTCACCGTGGTGCGCCATTAGCATGTCCACTACTAATGGCGCACCTCACCGTGGTGCGCCATTAGTATTTTTTTATTTCAACTCAAGCCAACAGGTTATGTACCACCAGAACTGATCCACATCAAGTCCCCTCTACTAGCTCGACTGGTCAGTAGCCAGTTCTCACACCAGGAGGTCCTGGGTTCGACTCCCAGGCTCCACAAATTTTTTTTAGCATTTAAAAAGCTGTTTGATACTTATTTGTGTTTAAATATGTTCAAACTTGTTTAAATAATAACAGTAATATTTTTTTATAAGACAGTAGCATTTAAAAAGCTGTTTGATACTTATTTTTTTTATAAGACGGTGCGCGGGGTGCGGGGGGTCGGCGGCGGCGGTTGAGTAGGGGAATCGAGGGTGCGGGGGGTCGGCGGCGGCGGCCGGTGGACTGGGGGGGTGCTCGGCGGCGAGGGGGACCGGATCTGGCGAGGTGGGATAGCGATCGAGATGGAGGGGGATCGAGATCGAGTGTCCATGAAATTTAAAAATATTCATGATAGTTCAAAAAGTACCCATGAAATACAATCGAGAAATGAAGGCTACGATTTAAATACAATCGATCTTAGCTAGCTATCTGTTCACAATCTTCTTGCCCTTCTTTTTCGCAAATGGAGTTCTTCTGTGGAACGGACGTCCTTTAGGTAGGGTGGTCCTGCTTCTTCTTGTGGTGTATGCTGCTACTTCATCATCGTCGTCATGTTCGATCCTCGGGTCGCCGTACTTGTCGAAGTCTTGCTCATTGGCTACTCCATCCATTCCGATGATCTTCCTTTTGCCTCTCCTCACGACAACACGACTGGGCTTTGGCGGGTCGGTAATGAAGAAGCATTGGTCCACTTGGGAAGCCAGTACCCATGGCTCATTTTTCGCGGTGACGTTTGCGCCCGCGGTCTTGGATTTGGCTTCGGGTATAACCATGGTGGTGAAATACCGGTCTTCTTTTATGACGTTCTTGGCCCATCTGACACGGAACATCGGGACCTTCTCTCCAGCGTAGCTCAGCTCCCAGATCTCCTCGATCCTTCCGTAGTATCTGTCCTTGTCGTTACCGGTGTAGGATTCCATCGTTACCCCGGAGTTCTGATAACCATCGCTCTTCATGTCCTTGGCCTCGGTGTAGAATGTGTAGCCGTTGATATCGTACGCCTCATAGGTCATCAGGTTGTGCTCGGCGCCCTGTGACAAGGCGAATATGAGTTGTTCTTCCGCGGAAGAATCCTCATGTAAAGGGTACGACAGAAGCTTCTGCTTGAACCAACGCGTGAAACATGAGTTGTGCTCTTTGAGTGTATCTCCGTCCGTCCTCTGTTGGCCTCGGTCATTGTACGTCTTCTTAATAAAGGTTTTGTGCTCTACCACCCAAGGATCGACCACGTCTATGTGTTGTAGCGCGACTAGGTTTGCTCTTTCAAAGTCGGCGAGTCGACCCTCGAAGTCGACATGCATTTCGCGGCGACCCTCACGGTGACCCCATCCAGCGAGCCTGCCGAGGTGCCTGTTGACGGGCAGACCAACGGGGTTCTCGATGCCTAGATAATTCGTGCAGTAGGAGATGCACTCTTCGGTCAGAAAGCCCCTGGCTATGCTTCCTTCTGGACGTGACATGTTGCGAACGTATCCTTTGATGACACCATTCATCCTTTCGAACGGCATCATGCTGTGCAGGAACGTCGGCCCGAGTTGGATGATATCCTCCACTATATGGACCAGCAGATGCACCATAACGTCGAAGAATGCGGGCGGGAAGTACATCTCAAGCTCGCATAGTATCACCACGATCTCTTCCTGTAGCCTTCTGAGTTGCCTCACGCCAATCGACTTCCGAGAGATGACGTCGAAGAAGTTGCATAGGCCAAATAGCGTTTCACGGACGTGCGCGTCCATGATCCCACGGATTGCAACTGGAAGTATCTGCGTCATCAGCACGTGACAGTCGTGAGACTTCATCCCGCTGAACTTCTGCTTCGCTGGGTCTAGGTATCTGCTTATCTTCCCCGCGTAACCGTAAGGAAGTTTTACTCCTAGGAGGCAGGTGAAAAACTGCTCGATCTCCTCCTGACTTAGAGTGAAGCACGCGGGAGGGTAGTCATTTCCGGTCTTCTTGGCCTTTTTGCCTTTGCGACGACTTTCTGTGTCCTGCTTCGCCTCATCATCATCATCATCATCATCATCATCATCATCATCATCATCATCATCATCATATATAGCGTGAAGCTCCTGCCTGATGCCCATTGATTTCAAGTCTGCCCTTGCTTTCGGCCCATCTTTGGTCCTCTCTGGCATGTTGAGCAGGGTACCAAGCAGACTCTCGCACACGTTCTTCGTGATATGCATGACATCAAGGCTGTGAGGCACACGGTGGATCTTCCAGTACGGCAAGTCCCAGAAAACAGACCTCGTTTTCCATACCTTCAGCAGCGGCTCTGGCGCCTTTCGCTTCTTTCCCGGCTCTGGCGCCTTTTGCTTCTTTCCCGGCAGTGGGCAGTCTTTCCAATTTTTCAACAGCTTGTCTATTTCCTCGCCGCTCCTCGTACACGGGCGTTTTCGGGGTTCGGTTTCACCATCGAACAGATCCTTGCGTTTCCTCCACGGGTCATCATCGCGAAGCCACCTTCGATGTCCCATGAACACGGTTTTCGAAGACCCGGGATCTCTATCTAGCTGGCGATACGTTGTGTCATCCATGCACCTTACGCATCCAGAAAATCCGTGGACTACCTGCCCCGCAAGATATCCGTAACCGAGATAGTCGTGCACCGTCGTGAGCAGTGCGGCTCTCATAGGGAAATATTCTTTCTCTGCGGCGTCCCACGTATTGGCTGGCGTTTTCCACAGCGTGTCAAGCTCCTCTTTCAGCAGCCCCAGATACAGATTGATGTCGTTCCCTGGTTGTTTCGGCCCTTCAATTAGCATACTCATGTGAATGTACTTCCTCTTCATGCACAACCAGGGGGGAAGGTTGTACATCCACACAAACACAGGCCAGGTGCTATGTGTGCTTCTCTGGCTGCCAAACGGATTGACTCCATCGGTGCTCGCGCCCAGCACGATGTTCCTTGGATCGTTCCCAAATTCTGGGTATTCGAAGTTCAACGCTTGCCACTGGCTCGCATCCTTAGGGTGACTCAGCATCTTGTCTTTTTTATCTATCTCCGGATCATTTGCGTCATCTTCTCGCTTCTTCTCCTCCCTATCCGCGTGCCAACGCAGGAGCTTTGCTACCTTAGGATCCGCGAAATACCGCTGCAGACGAGGAGTGATCGGAAAGTACCACACCACTTTTCGAGGAGCTTTCTTCCTCTTCTTGTATCGAGTGACACCGCACACCGGACATATGGTAGACTCCGCGTGCTCGTCCCGATAAATGATGCAATTGTTCATGCACACATGGTATTTCACGTGCGGTAAATCCAGAGGACACACGATTTTCTTCGCCTCCTCCAAACTGGTCGGGCACTTGTTCCCCTTGGGAAGACGTTCGTGCCAGAATGACATGTTCTCGTCGAAGCATGCGTCGGTCATTTTGTGTTTTACCTTCATCTCCAGAGCCATGAGCGTTACTTTCAGGCGGGTATCCTCGGGCCTGCATCCTTCATACAATGGAGTAACCGCGTCTAACTCAAGTTGATCCATCTTGGCTTTCTCTCGGGCGGCAGCTCTTGTGTTATCCGTCTGCTTGAGAAGCAGCTCTTGAATATGAGGGTCCTGCACCCAGCCCATCGATGGTCCAGCGTCGTCTGCTCCGCCGGCATCATCATCATGTCCTGCATCTTCTACATGATGACTGTGTACAGCATCACCGTCGTGATCATCTCCTGGGGATTCTTCGTCTTCTCGCCCCCCCGAGCCGCGGTGGTTGTCTTGCTGCCCTTCCTCATTTCTTGCCCGGCCCCCATGGACGACTTCGTAGTCATCTTCATCACCTTGCCACCGATAGCCATCCATGAAACCACGCAAGAGCAGGTGGTCCCGCACCTGCCCGGAATCCGGGTCCGCAATAAGGCTATTCAGCTTGCATCTTCGACACGGACATCTTATCTCCGTCTCGTTCTTTTGAAGCATCTCGGCCTTCGCGGACCTCAAAAACCTATTCACGATGCCTTCGGTCATCGTGCGGACCATGGTCGCCTGCGGGGTAGAGCAAAACGATATTTTAGAACCAAGAAAAAATTTGGCATGACTTTCCCTAAAAATAGGACCAAAAAGAATGCTTAATGCCAAAATTCTCGCCGAAACGGAAATGAATCAACATTCCGGCAAAATATTGGCAACTATCGCATTTCAAATACCGGTACACCTCCAAACACAAACACATATGCAACACCACAACATATGCAACACCACGAACATACATAGATCTAGCTAGGGCATAAAAAGTGCATGTGCACATTGTTGTAGGGAGAGCAACATAAATATAGCTTCCCCCCTTACTTACCTAGCAAAACAAGGTAACTTAACCACTTAATTTGAATGAATCTATGGTGGAAATGAGGTGAAAAAGAGGAGGCACCCGAGACAAGGAGGAGGCGGTGGAGAGAATGAAGTGGGGAGAAAGTGAGTGTGGGAGGAGAGGCTGTCCAAAATATCTTGTTGCTGCCCACTTACTAATGGCGCACCAACAACAAATGCGCCATTAGAAATCCAGGTTACTAATGGCGCACCTCCTGGTGGTGCGCCATTAGTACTTTTGCAAAAAAAGGAATAAAAACAATAATAAAAAAATAACATTAGTGGCGCACCTTCTGGCTGGTGCGCCATTACTAGTTACAATTAGTAATGGCGCACCACCAGAGGATGCGCCATTAGTATGTTTGGACAGGCGCACTAGTTCAAAAAAAAATTTTGGTACTAATGGCGCACCGTGGGCAGGGTGCGCCATTAGTAGTTTCAACACTAATGGCGCATCAGAGGGTGGTGCGCCATTAGTATATACTAATGGCACACCACATATCTGGTGCGCCATTAGTGTCAATTCCATCTATAGCCCTTTTCCTAGTAGTGATTTGTCACTCCGATTGTCGGAGAGGTATCTCTGGGCCCTCTCGGTAATGCATATCACTTAAGCCTTGCAAGCATTGCAACTAATGAGTTAGTTGCAGGATGATGTATTACAGAATGAGTTAAGAGACTTGCCGATAACGAGATTGAACTAGGTATTGAGATACCGACGATCGAATCTCGGGCAAGTAACATACCGATGACACAGGGAACAACGTATGTTGTTATGCGGACTGACCGATAAAGATCTTCGTAGAATATGTGGGAGCCAATATGAGCATCCAGGTTCCGCTATTGGTTATTGACAGGAGACGTGTCTCGGTCATGTCTACATTATTCTCGAACCCGTAGGGTCCGCATGCTTAAGGTTTCGATGACAGTTATATTATGAGTTTTGATGTACCGAAGGAGTTCGGAGTCCCGGATGAGATCGGGGACATGACGAGGAGTCTCAAAACGGTTGAGACGTAAAGATCGATATATTGTACGACTATATTCGGACATTGGAAAGGTTCCAAGTGATTCAGGTATTTTTCGGAGTACCGGAGAATTACGGGAATACGTATTGGGCCTTATTGGGCCATACGGGAAAGAAGGAAAAGGGCCTCAAGGGTGGCCGCACCCCTTCCCTTGGTCTAGTCCGAATTGGACTAGGGAAGGGGGGTGCCCCCTTCCTTCCTTCTCCTTTTCCCTTCCTCTTTTCCAATTCCATATGTGAGGTGGAATCCTACTAGGACTAGGGAGTCCTAGTAGGACTCCACACTTGGCGCGCCCCCTCCTAGGGCCGGCCTCCTCCTCCCTTGCTCCTTTATATACGGGTGCAGGGGGGCACCCCAAAGACACAACAATTGATCATTGATCTCTTAGCCGTGTGCGGTGCCCCCTTTCACCATAATCCTCGATAATATTGTAGCGGTGCTTAGGCGAAGCCCTGCGACGGTAGAACATCAAGATCGTCACCACGCCGTCATGCTGACGGAACTCTTCCCCGACATTCTGCTGGATCGGAGTCCGGGGATCGTCATCGAGCTGAACGTGTGCTAGAACTCGGAGGTGTCGTAGTTTCGGTGCTTGATCGGTCGGGCCGTCAAGACGTACGACTACATCAACCGCGTTGTGCTAAAGCTTCCACTTTTGGTCTACGAGGGTACGTAGACAACACTCTCCTCTCTCGTTGCTATGCATCACCATGATCTTGCGTGTGCGTAGGAATTTTTTTGAAATTACTAAGTTCACCAACAATTACCTCCATATCTCATCAAGCATCAAACTTCTCTTAGTGTTCAAAACACTCTTAAGAAAATTTAACTAATCTTGAATACCTAGCATATTAGGATTTTAAGCAAATTACCATGCTATTAAGACTCTCAAAATAATCTAAGTGAAGCATGAGAGATCAATAGTTTCTATAAAACAAATCCACCACCGTGCTCTAAAATATATAAGTGAAGTACTAGAGCAAAATTATATAACTCAAAAGATATAAGCGAAGCACATAGAGTATTCTAACAAATTCCAAATCATGTATGGCTCTCTCAAAAGGTGTGTACAGCAAGGATGATTGTGGTAAACTAACAAGCAAAGACTCAAATAATACAAGACGCTCCAAGCAAAACACATATCATGTGGCGAACAAAAATATAGCTCCAAGTAAAGTTACCGATAGAAGTAGATGAAAGAGGGGATGCCTTCCGGGGTATCCCCAAGCTTTGGATTTTAGGTGTCCTTAGATTATCTTGGGGGTGCCATGGGCATCCCCAAGCTTAGTCTGTTGCCACTCCTTGTTCCATAATCCATCAAATCTTTACCCAAAACTTGAAAACTTCACAACACAAAACTTAAAGTAGAAAATCTCGTGAGCTCCGTTAGCGAAAGAAAAAAAACCACTTCAAGGTACTGTAATGAACTCATTCTTTATTTATATTGGTGTTATACATACAGTATTCCAATTTCTCTATGGTTTATAAACTATTTTACTAGCCATAGATTCATCAAAATAAGCAAACAACACACGAAAAACATAATCTGTCAAAAACAGAACAGTCAGTAGTAATCTGTAGCTAGCGCAAGATCTGGACGTGAGGAATTTATCTATTAATCATCTTCAAAAAGAATTAACTAAATATCACTCTCCAAATAAAAATGGCAGTAGTTCTCGTGAGCGCTAAAGTTTCTATTTTTTACAGCAAGTTCAACAAGACTTTCCCCAAGTCTTCCCAACGGTTCTACTTGGCACAAACACTAATTAAACGCAAAAAACAAAACCAACAGAGGCTAGATAAATCATTTATTACTAAACAGGAGCAAAAAGCAAGGAATAAAAATAAAATTGGGTTGCCTCCCAACAAGCGCTATCGTTTAACGTCCCTAGCTAGGCATAACAAGCCAGAATAGATCTAGGTATTGCCATCTTTGGTTTTCAACTTTTTAGCGGAATCAAGCTCAAATACGGGAGGTTCTTTACATTTCCCTTCATATTCTGAAATTTTTAGATCTAATGAATCCAACCCCTTATTGCAAAGGGTCATCAACATATTCATGCGGTGAATATTTCCACTAATGTTCTTAAGAGGTTCAAGAGATTTCTGCATGATTTTAGTAACTTCGCAAATTTTTTCAAAAATTTGTGTCTCTTCCTGAGTAGGATGAGGCCCCTTTTGTTGAGGTAGTATTCCCAATATACCTTCTATAATTTCAAGTGCAATATGGGGATCGATTTCAGTAAAATTGCCTTTGGCAACGCAATCCAAGAGTTGTCTATGAGACATAGTTAATCCAACATAAAAATTGCGAAGCAAAATTCTCAGGTTTATTTCAGAGGTACAATTACGATAAGACTCCATTATTATCAACCAGGCATCTTTTAAGTTTTCTCCTAGTCTCTGTTTAAAGTGAAAGATTTTGAATTCAGGAGTCAACGGAGAAGATAAGGGACTAGCCATAATGACAAGCGAACAAACTAACACACAAGCAAACAAAAAGCAAGCGGGCAAAAAGAGGCAAATAGAGAGGGGGGATAGAGAGAGAGAGGGCGAATAAAATGGCAAGGGTGAAGTGGGGAGAGGAAAACGAGAGGAAAATGGCAAATAATGTAATGCGGGAGATAAGGGTATGTGATGGGTACTTGGTATATTGACTTTTGCATAGACCTCCCCAGCAACGGCGCCAGAAATCCTTCTTGCTACCTCTTGAGCATTGTGTTGGTTTTCCCCAAAGAGGAAGGGATGATGCAGCAAAGTAGCATAAGTATTTCTCTCAGTTTTTGAGAACCAAGGTATCAATCCAGTAGCAGGCTACACGCGAGTCCCTCGCACCTGCACAAAACAAATAAATCCTCGCAACCAACGCAAATAGGGGTTGTCAATCCCTATAGGGCCACTTACGAGAGTGAGATCTGATAGATATGATAAGATAATATTTTTGGTATTTTTATGATAAAGATGCAAAGTAAATAAAGGCAAACGAAATAGCAAAGGAAATAACTATAGTAGGAGATCAATATGATAAAGATAGACCCGGGGGCCATAGGTTTCACTAGTGGCTTCTCTCAAGAGCATAAGTATTCTACGGTGGGTGAACAAATTACTGTTGAGCAATTGACAGAATTGAGCATAGTTGTGAGAATATCTAGGTATGATCATGTATATAGGCATCACGTCCAAGACAAGTAGACCGACTCCTGCCTGCATCTACTACTATTACTCCACTCACCGGCCGCTATCCAGCATGAATCTAGAGTATTAAGTTAAAAAAAGAGTAACACCTTAAGCAAGATGACATGATGTAGAGGGATAGACTCAAGCAATATGAAGAAAACCCCATCTTGTTATCCTCGATGGCAACAATACAATACGTGCCTTGCTGCCCTTACTGTCACCGGGAAAGGACACCGCAAGATTGAACCCAAAGCTAAGCACTTCTCTCATTGCAAGAAAGATCAATCTAGTAGTCCAAACCAAACTGATAATTTGAAGAGACTTGCAAAGATAACCAATCATACATAAAAGAATTCAGAGAAGATTCAAATATTATTCATAGATAGACTTGATCATAAACCCACAATTCATCAGTCTCAACAAACACACCGCAAAAAGAAGATTACATCGAATAGATCTCCTCAAGAGAGGGGGAGAATATTGTATTGAGATCCAAAAAGAGAGAAGAAGCCATCTAGCTACTAACTATGGACCCGTAGGTCTGAGGTGAACTACTCACACTTCATCGGAGGGGCTATGGTGTTGATGTAGAAGCCCTCCGTGATCGATGCCCCCTCCGGCGGAGCTTCGGAACAGGCCCAAAAATGGGATCTCGTGGATATAGAAAGTTACGGCGGTGGAATTAGGGTTTTCACTCCTGTTCTGATCGTTTGGGGTACGTGGATATATATAGGAGGAAGGAGTACGTCGGTGGAGCAACAGGGGGCCACGAGGGTGGAGGGCGCGCCTGGGGGGGTAGGCGCGTCCCCTACCTCGTGGCCTCCTCTTTTCTTTCTTGACGTAGGGTCCAAGTCTCCCGGGTCTTGTTCATTGAGAAAATCACGTTCCCGAAGGTTTCATTCCGTTTGGACTCCGTTTGATATTCCTTATCTTCGAAACCATAAAACAGGCAAAAAAAATAGAAATTCTGGGCTGGGCCTCCGGTTAATAGGTTAGTCCCAAAAATAATATAAAAGTCGATAATAAAGCCCAATAATGTCCAAAACAGTAGATAATATAGCATGGAGCAATCAAAAATTATAGATACGTTGGAGACATATCAGGCAGTAATTATTTATGCTAAATTTTATTCAAAGTTTCATGGGAAGTAAAAGATGCTTTAACACACCATTGTGTCACAAATGTCCAATTCATTTTGTTGAAATCCTCCCTCCGTCCCCAAATAGGTGGCATATAAATCGGATATTGCTTTCGGCTCTTGGGAGTATTTTCTCCTGCGCACCAAAAATGTATTTTGCCATGGTCAAAAAAATTGTAAAAAATAGATGTGTTCATTGTCACACCCAAATGCTACCCGCAAATTTGTAGGGGGGGAGCTTAAGCATGTTGACATGTGCAAAAAAACAAGTCGAACGACAAATAGTACCTCCAAATATTGCACTTAATTTTGTTTTGTTTTCACAGACAAAGCACTGCTATCCTGTTTCGCATGAAAATTGACAAGCATGCTTCTTACACTAACATGAACATCTACAAAAAATAGAATTTTTAATTTTAGTTACTATTTTATTTTTTAATTTACAGTTCACCAAGGAGCGTATGCTCCATATAACACTATTAGAAAAAGGGACTAATGTGACCCGGTTCATGCCACAAACCGGTACTAATGTGACCATTAGTGCCGGTTCCAACGGTTAGGCGGTCGGCGCTCATTAGTACCGGTTCATGCCACGAACCGGTACTAAAGAGGCAGTGGATGGTTGTTGTCATGCTGGGGCCCGACCAGCCCCTTTAGTACCGGATCTTGGCATGAACCGGCACTAAAGAGGTTGTGGCAGGCTGTTTTTAGTCCCACCTCGCTCCCTAACAGGGTTTTTACCACCTTAAATATGTTACTTCTGAAACTATCACAAGCACTTGGTCTTCACTGAACTCTATGTGTAGAATTTGTGGCTGCAATATGAGTCTTCACCGGTCTCTAAATCGTTGAGGACTCATATTAACAATTCAGATTGTAGACAAAAAGATCATTGATGATCAATGTATTTTTTATGTATATTCTTACATGTTTACATCAGCAATTCAAAATTTTAATAACTTATTACAACTCCTAATACGTCTCCGTCGTATCTACTCTTCCAAACACTTTTGCCCCTTGTTTTGGACTCGAACTTGCATGATTTGAATGGAACTACCCGGACTGACATTGTTTTCGGCAGAATTGTCATCGTGTTATTTTTGCGCAGAAATAAAAGTTCTTGGAATGACCTGAAAATCAACGGAGAATTATTTTGCAATATGTAGAAAATATTGGAAGAAAGATCCACGTCAGGGGGCCCACACCCTATCCATGAGGGTGGGGGCGCGCCCAACCCCCCTGGGTGCGCCCCCTGCCTCGTGGGCCCCCTAATGCTCCACCGACCTCAACCTTGACTCCATATATTCACTATCAGGGAGAAAAAAACAAGAGAGAAGGATCCATCGTGTTTTACGATACGGAGCCACCGCCAAGCCCTAAACTCTCTCGGGAGGGCTGATCTGGAGTCCATTCGGGGCTCCGGAGAGGGGAATCCGTCGCCATCGTCATCATCAACCTTCCTCCATCATCAATTTCATGATGCTCGCCGCCGTGCATGAGTAATTCCATTGTAGGCTTGCTGGATGGTGATGGGTTGGATCAAGTTTATCATGTAAGCGAGTTAGTTTTGTTAGGGTTTGATCCCTAGTATCCACTATGTTCTGAGATTGATGTTGCTATGACTTTGCTATGCTTAATGCTTGTCACTAGGGCCCGAGTGCCATGATTTCAGATCTGAACCTATTATGTTTTCATCAATATATGATAGTTCTTGATCCTATCTTGCAAGTCTATAGTCACCTATTATGTGTTATAATCTGTTAACCCCGAAGTGACAATAATTGGGATACTTACCGGTGATGACCGTCGTTTGAGGAGTTCGTGTATTCACTATGTGTTAATGCTTTGGTCCGGTACTCTATTAAAAGGAGGCCTTAATATCCCTTAGTTTCCATTAGGACCCCGCTGCCGTGGGAGGGTAGGACAAAAGATGTCATGCAAGTTCTTTTCGACAAGCACGTATGACTATATTCGGAATACATGCCTACATTTCATTGATGAACTGGAGCTAGTTCTGTGTCACCCAATGTTATGACTGTTACATGATCGATCACATCCGGCATAATTCTCCATCACCGATCCAATGCCTACAAGATTTTCCTATATTGTTCTTTGCTTATTTACTTTTCCGCTGTTACTGTTACAATCACTACAAAACCCAAAAATATTACTTTTGCTACCGTTACCTTTTGCTACCATTATCACTACTATCATATTACTTTGCTACTAAACACTTTGCTGCAGATATTAAGTTTCCAAGTGTGGTTGAATTGATAACTCATTTGCTAATACTGGAGAATATTCTTTGCCTCCCCTTGTGTTGAATCAATAAATTTGGGTTGAATACTCTACCCTCGAAAATTGTTGTGATCCCCTATACTTGTGGGTTATCAAGAACATTTTCTGGCGCCGTTGCCGGGGAGCATAGCTCTATTCTTTGAGTCACTTGGGATTTATATCTGTTTATCACTATGAAGAACTTGAAAGATCTAAGAACCAAGATTTATCCCTCAACTATGAGGGGAGGTAAGGAACTGCCATCTAGCTCTGCACTTGATTCACCTTCTGTTTTGAGTAAGCTTGCGACACCTAAACCTGCTTCTGCTATTAATTCTGATATGTCGCATGTTATTGATGATACCACTTCTGCTTTTCATGATACTTATGATGAAACTACTTCTATGCTTGATACTACTGTGCCACTTGGTGAATTTCTTGATGAAAAACTTGCTAGGGCTAGAGAGAATGAAATTATTGAAACTGATAATATTGATGAAAGTGATAATGAAGATTCTCCCCCTAGATATGAATTGCCTGTTGTTCCTGAGGGTTATGTTATGGATGAAGAAACTGCTAGATACTTTCTCGCTTGCAATGATAGAAGTGATCTTAAGAAATTATTAGCTAAGCTGAAAGAAAAATCTTTGAATGCTAGAATCAAATATGATCCTGCTTATGCTACTTCACCTATCTTTATTACTGATTAGGATTATGATTTCTTAGTTGATCCCGACATAATTACTTTGGTTGAATCTGATCCTTTCTATGGCTATGAATCTAAAACTGTTGTGGCACATCTTACTAAATTAAATGATATAGCTACCCTGTTCACTAATGATGAGAAAACTCGCTATTATTATATCCTTAAATTATTTCCATTCTCATTAAAGGGTGATGCTAAGATATGGTTTAATTATCTTGATCCTGATTGTGTGCGTAGTCCCCAGGATATGATTTACTACTTCTCTGCTAAATATTTCCCCGCTCATAAGAAACAAGATGCTTTAAGGGAAATATATATTTTTTAACAAATTGAAGAAGAGAGTCGCCCACAAGCTTGGGGGAGGCTTCTCCAATTACTTAATGCTTTGCATGATCATCCTCTCAAGAAAAATGAAATACTTGATATCTTTTATAATGGACTAACCGATGCTTTCAGAGATTACCTAGATAGTTGTGCTGGTTGTGTTTTCAGGGAAAGAACTGTTGATCAAGCTGAATTGCTATTGAATAATATGTTGATAAATGAAAATAATTGGACACTTTCAGAACCAACTCCTAAGCCAACTCCGAAGAAAAGAGGTATTCTATTTCTCAGTCCTGAAGATATGCAAGAGGCAAAGAAATCTATGAAAGAAAAAGGTATAAAAGCTGAGATGTTAAGAATTTACCTCATGTTGAAGAAATACATGGTCTTAATTCATCACCTATTGAAGAAACACACAGTCTCGATAACCCGACATAGGTAGTAAAGGTAAATTCTATCTATAGATATGATAAAGCTGAAATCCCTCGTGATAAGTTTGCTAGCCAATGTTTGGATGAATTTAATAACTTGATGGTTAAGCAAGAAGATTTCAATGCTTATGTTGGTAGACAATTGAAACATAATGTTGATATGATTGAACACTTGAGTGATTATATGGCTAATGTTAAAGGTGAACTTAAACTTATTACTAAACATGCTTCTATGATTACCACTCAAGTAGAACAAGTACTTAAAGCTCAGAATGATTTGCTCAATGAATTGAATAGTAAAAATAATGACTTTTCTGTTAGAGTTGCAACTAGAGGAGGTAAAGTGACTCAGGAACCTTTCTATCCTGAGGGTCACCCTAAGAGAATTGAGCAAGATTCTCAAAGAATTAATACTGATGCACCTAGTCATTCTAAAAGGAAGAAAAAGAAAAATGATGGGACTTTGTGTGCTTCTAGTGAACCTGTTATTGACACACCTGAGAATCCCAATGATATTTCTATTTTTGATGCTGAAACACAAGTTGGTAATGAACATGAACCTAGTGATAATGTTAATGATGATGTTCATGTTGATGCTCAACCTACCAATGACAATGATGTAGAGATTGAACCTGTTGTTGATCTTGATAACCCACAATCAAAGAATCAACGTTATGATAAGAGAGACTTTGTTGCTAGGAAGCACGGTAAAGAAAGAGAACCATGGGTATAGAAACTCATGCCTTTTCCTCCTAAACGATCCAAGAAAAATGATGATGAGGATTTTGAGCGCTTTGCTGAAATGATTAGACCTATCTTTTTGCGTATGCGTTTGACCGATATGCTTAAAATGAATCCATATGCTAAGTATATGAAGGATATTGTTACAAATAAGAGAAAGATATCGGAAGCTGAAATTTCCACCATGCTTGCTAATTATACTTTTAAGGGTGGAATACCAAAGAAACTTGGAGATCGGCCAGAAGTACCAACTATACCATGCTCCATTAAAAGAAATTATGTTAAAACTGCTTTATGTGATCTTGGAGCCGGTGTTAGTGTTATGCCTCTCTCTTTATATCATAGACTTGTTTTGAATAAGTTGAGACCTACTGAAATATCTTTGCAAATGGCTGAAAAATCAACTGCTATACCTATCGGTATTTGTGAGGATGTGCCTGTTGTGGTTGCAAACGTTACTATTTTAACAGACTTTGTTATTCTTGAAATTCCCGAGGACGATAGTATGTCTATTATTCTTGGAAGACCCTTTTTGAATACTGCAGGGGCTGTTATTGATTGCACCAAAGCAATGTCACTTTTCATGTTAATGGTAATGAGCATACGGTACACTTTCCGAGGAAACAATCTCAAGTCCACAGTATCAATTCTATTGGAAAAAATTCAACAATTACTATTGGAGGTTTTGAATTTCCTCTTCCTACTGTCAAGAAGAAATATGATATTCTTATTGTTGGGGACATGCATATCCCCGTTGAGGTAACCTAGTGTTATTCAAAATTTCTCCGGTTTCATGTTATTCGGAATGAGTTTGTTAACAAGACTTGATCAACCTTGTTAGTGGATTCCTTTTGATGAGCATGAGATGGATGAAGTTAGAAAACACAACTCTCTGTACCCTCTTTTTACTTTCTGTTATTTATATTAAATAAAGCAAAAATAGTAATTTCTGTCAGTTTTCTGAATTATCCGTGCAATAAAAAAATACCCCGAAAATAAAAGTTCTCCAAATGCCCTGAAATTTAAATATGATTTTTTCTAGAATATTTGAGAATATCTGGCACTGAGAACAGAGCAGGGGGAGCAAGCACCTGGCCACGAGGGTCCAGGGTGCGCCCCCTGCCTCGTGAGCCCATGGTGGCTCCCCTCCACTTATTCCAGCTACCACACACTCCTTCTTCCTCTCAAAAAAATTACTAGCCAGCTCAAACCCGAGTTCAAGATCATCTTGCTGCCATTTTCGATCTCCTAGCTCAAAGCTCCATTCACAAAACTGCTTTGGGAGATTATTCTTTGGTATGTGACTCCTCCAATGGTCCAAGTAGTTTTTGTTCTAGTGCTTTATTCATTGCAATTTTTTGCTGCTTAGGTGACCCTGTTCTTAATCTTGCATCTCAAATTTATATGGTCAAAAGTAGTGTTAATGCATGATATCGCCTCTAGGCACTTGTAGGAGTAGTTGCTATCAATTTTGTTGAGTTTGGTTCACTTTTATTTTGAGTTACTAAAAAATTCAGAAATTTTTTAGAGGAAGAAATATGTTTAGGAAAATGTACCAAGGTGGTTCTTCAAGGAAGTAAGGACCCAGACCCGTAATACGCGATGCGGACGGGAACCACCAAGGGATGCTCAAGTGCGGCCTTGTGAATGGCCGTCAGAGGACTTCATGGTTCGAGCAGGAATCAAGGAGGAATTTGAAGCATATGTGCGTAATGCTGATCTTGAGAGCTTCGAGGCAGATAAGTGTCGTCAATACTTCTATTTAACTGATTCATTTGTGAGAAGGTTTAAATTTTCATCATCACGCAATTCTCAAACTGTCATGTTCTATCTTTATGATAAATATTATACCATGGACTTAGAAGATTTTAACACTGCTTGTAAACTCCCACAGTGGGGCAATGTTAGTGAACCTCGCAAATCTGAATTTAGAGATTTTATTGCTAGTATTACAGTGGGGGAATCTAGAGATGTAACACAAGCCACCATAGGAAGCATTCATTTCCCTGCTATACATTATTTTGCTCTCTTCATAGGAAGGTGCATAAATGGTAAGGATGAAGCATGTCACATGTGTGTACCTGATCTTAGCATTCTCAGGAGCGCTGTTTTAGGAGATAAACAACACAACTTGGGGGCTATTGTTGCACGTAGGTTGCATAATAATCGTATTCATGGAGATTTCTTTGGTGGAATTTATGCAACTCGTATTGCTAACTTTCTTGAGATACCCATACGTGGAGATGATATTGAGTTGCCTCCTTATCTAGATTATGATGCTATGGTTCGTCATCAGTTTGTTGAGAGGAACGATCAGTTCCTTCAGTACCAACTAATCTTTGACAAACGACGCACCTATCACGTCGCTCTCCCTGCTCCTACTTTCTTTGACTTTCAGGAAAAGGGGAGATATGTTATAACCAGGGAGGAGGCGACCGAGTACGAGAGGAGGGCGGAGACAGCTCGCCTCCAAGCTGCAGCTCATCAGGTAATTGCCGTTGCATCTCAGTACGACCCCAACTATTACTTTGGATATCCGCCAGGCCCGCCGTGGCCATAGACCAACTTAGGCCAAAAGCCTAAGCTTGGGGGAGTACGTATCTCTCACCGACATTACATTCATGCTCACACACTCATGCTAGTTGTCGGTGCTCATACTTTTTCATTGTATCATCCATGCTAGTTTACTTCACTTTTTGATGCTTTCTTCTTGTATGTTTGATAAACCTTAAGAAAAAACCAAAAAAAATTAGTTGTAGCTTTTAGTTAGTTTACTTTTCATGTTGTTGTAGTAGTAATTAAAAAGAAAACCCAAAAAGATCTCTCGTTCTTATTTTGCTTGTTGGGAGCTTTCCCGTGTAAATAGTTTTGTTTCTTTTCTTTGGGGGTCGAGAGGAGAAGACCATAATGAAAATGTTGAGTGGCTCTCATATGCATTATTGTTGATCTGACAAAGAGCACATATTACCTTGTCTTCTCTCTTGAATTGAATGCTTGCAGATTCCAGCTTAGTCCAATGCACGTGCACTATTATTATTATCCACACTATTCGGTCGTGCAAGTGAAAGGCAATAATGATGATTATATGATGAACTTATTGAGATGAGAAAAGCTGGTATGAACTCGACCTCTCTTGTTTTTGTAAATATGATTAGTTCATCGTTCCCAATGCAGCCTATTATGAATAAACATGTTTGCAATGACAATTAGAGATTATAGTTTCTTATGCCATGCTTAATTAGCTAGGAGCTTATAATGGTTTACCTTGCGTGCCAAGATGCTCTTAAAATGGTTGTGATGTGGTATGATAGGGTGGTATCCTCCTTTGAAATATTCGAGTGGCTTGACTTGGCACATGTACACGCATGTACTTGAAACAAAATCAACGTAGCCTCTACGATATTTATGTTCATGGTGCATTATATCCTAATCATGCTTGCATTCGGTGTTGATTAATTTTAATGCATGTTCATGACTGTTGTCGCTCTCTAGCTGGTCGCTTCCCAGTCTTTTTCTAGCCTTCACTTGTACTAAGCGGGAATACTGCTTGTGCATCCAATCCCATAAACCCCAAAGTTGTTCCATATGAGTCCACCATACCTACCTATATACGGTATCTACCAGCCATTCCAAGTAAATTTGTATGTGCCAAGCTCTAAACCTTCAAATAAACATTCTGTTTTGTATGCTCGAATAGCTCATGTATCAACTAGGGTTGTCTGTATCTTCCATGCTAGGCGGGTTATTCTCAAGAGGAGTGGACTCCGCTCCTCACTCACAAGAAAATGGCTGGTCACCGGGATGCCCAGTTTCCATGCTTTATGCAAATCAAATCAAAATAACTGCAAACAAAACTCCCCGGGGACTCTTGTTAGTTGGAGGCACTCGTTGTTTCGAGCAAGCCATGGATTGATACTTGTTGGTGGAGGGGGAGTATAAACTTTACCATTCTGTTTGGGAAACGCCTATAATGTGTGTAGCATGCAAGATATCAAGATCTCTCGGTTGTTATGTTGACAATGAAAGTATACCGCTCAAAATATTATTCATATCTATTTCAAAACCGAGCTCTGGCACCTCTACAAATCCCTGCTTCCCTCTGCGAATGGCCTATCTATTTACTTTTATGTTGACTCATCATCCTCTTATTAAAAAGCACCATTTGGAGAGCACCGTTGTCATTTGCATCCATTACTATTAGTTTACATTGAGTATGACTTGACTGGATCTCTTTTACCATGAATTACAATGTCTAGTCAGTCCTTGATCTTTAAAGGTGCTCTGCATTTATGTTTTGTGGTCTCAGAAAGGGCTAGCGAGATACCATCTTGTCATATCATATCATGATTGTTTTGATAAAGTGTTGTCATCCGATATTTACTATTATTGCTAGCTAGTTGATTATGCCATTGATATGAGTAAACATGAGACCTATATGTTATTGTGAATATGGCTAGTTCATAATCTTTGCTGAAAACTTGAATGCTAGCTTTACATATTTACAACAACAAGAGCAAACAGAGTGTGTAAATTTTTTTCTTTATCACTTTCAGTTTATCAACTGAATTGCTTGAGGACAAGCAAAGGTTTAAGCTTGGGTGGAGTTGATACGTATCCGTCGTATCTACTTTTCCAAACACTTTTGCCCTTGTTTTGAACTCAACTTGCATGATTTGAATGGACCTAACCCGGACTGACGTTGTTTTCAGCAGAATTGCCATGGTGTTATTTTTGTGCAGAAATAAAAGTTCTCGGAATGACCTAAAAACTAACGGAGAATTATTTTGGAATATATAAAAAATACTGGAAGAAAGATCCACGTCAGGGGGCCCACACCATGTCCACGAGGGTGGGGGCGCACCCTACCCCCAGGGTGCGCCCCTGCCTCGTGGGCCCCCTGATGCTCCACCGACCTCAACCTTGACTCCATATATTCACTTTAGGGGAGAAAAAACAAGAGAGAAGGATTCATCACGTTTTACGATACGGAGCCGCCGCCAAGCCCTAAACTCTCTCGGGAGGGCTGATCTGGAGTCCGTTCGGGGCTCCGGAGAGGGGAATCCGTCGCCATCGCCATCATCAACCTTCCTCCATCACCAATTTCATGATGCCCACCGCCGTGCGTGAGTAATTCCATCGTAGGCTTCCTGGACGGTGATGGGTTGGATGATATTTATCATGTAATCGAGTTAGTTTTGCTAGGGTTTGATCCCTAGTATCCACTATGTTCTGAGATTGATGTTGCTATGACTTTGCTATGCTTCATGCTTGTCACTAGGTCCCGAGTGCCATGATTTCAGATCTGAACATATTATGTTTTCATCAATATATGAGAGTTCTTGATCCTATCATGCAATTCTATAGTTACCTATTATGTGTTATGATTCGTTAACCCTGAAGTGACAATAATCGGGATACTTACCGGTGATGACCGTAGTTTGAGGAGTTCATGTATTCACTATGTGTTAATGCTTTGGTTCCGGTACTCTGTTAAAAGGAGGCCTTAATATCCCTTAGTTTCCATTAGGACCCCGCTGCCACGGGAGGGTAGGAGAAAAGATGTCATGCAAGTTCTTTTCCACAAGCGCGTATGACTATATTCGGAATACATGCCTAAATTACATTGATGAACTAGAGCTAGTTTTGTGTCACCCTATGTTATGACTGTTACATGATCAATCGCATCCGGCATAATTCTCCATCACCGATCCAATGCCTACGAGCTTTTCCTATATTGTTCTTCGCTTATTTACTTTTTCGCTGCTACTGTTACAATCACTACAAAACCCAAAAATATATTTGCTACCGTTACCACTACTATCATATTACTTTGCTACTAAACACTTTGCTGCAGATATTAAGTTTCCAGGTGTGGTTGAATTGAGAACTCAGCTGCTAATACTTGAGAATATTCTTTGGCTCCCCTTGTGTCGAATCAATAAATTTGGAATGAATACTCTACCCTCAAAAACTGTTGCGATCCCCTATACTTGTGGGTTATCAACTCCGTTCGTTTTTTGCATTCAGCATGCACCATTGAAAACCACGTCATCAACTTTCTACCCTTTATGACATAATTTGCTATTTTTCATGCATTTACTGATTTGTTTTGAGCTAAATGGCCCTAAAATTGAAAAGCTCTACAAATGAACACTGAAAAGGTTGAAACTTGGCATGGTATCATCATTTCACCCGCATAGCATGTGCAAAAAAGTAGAGACGGTCACGACAAAAACTGGATGCACTTCATGTACAAACTGGACAATCTCTTTCGAACTATCAGGGTTTCGGACGAAAACTCATCTGTTACACCGGCAATTCAAAATTTTAATAACTTATTACAACTCCGGACGTTTTTTGCATTCAGCATGCACCATTGAAAGCCACGTCATCAACTTTCAACCCTTTCTGACATAATTTGTTATTTTTCATGCATTTACTGATTTGTTTTGAACTAAATGGCCCTGAAATTGAAAGGCTCTACAAATAAACTCTGAAAAGGTTAAAACTTGGCACGGTATCATCATTTCACCTGCATAGCATGTGCAAAAAAGTAGAGAGGGTCACGGCAAAAACTGGATGCACTTCGTGTACAAACTAGACAATCTCTTTCGAAGTATCAGGGTTTCGGACGAAAACTCATCTGTTACACCGGCAATTCAAAATTTCAATAACTTATTACAACTCCGGACATTTTTTACATTCAGCAAGCACCATTGAAAGCCACGTCGTCAACTTTCAACCCTTTATGAGATAATTTGCTATTTTTCATGCATTTGCTAATTTGTTTTGAGCTAAATGGCCTTGAAATTGAAAAGCTCTACAAATGAACTCTGAAAAGGTTGAAACTTGGCATGGTATCATCATTTCACCCACATAGCATGTGCAAAAAAATAGAGAGGGTCACGGCAAAAACTGGATGCACTTCGTGCACAATCTGGACAATCTCTTTCGGAGCATCAGGGTTTTGGACGAAAACTCATCTGTTACACCGGCAATTCAAAATTTTAATAACTTATTACAACTCCAGACGTTTTTTGCATTCAGCATGCACCATTGAAAGCCATGTCATCAACTTTCAACCCTTTCTGACATCATTCATGTAAAATTTTAATAGCTTATTACAACTCCGCACATATTACCAATTTGAATATAATGATAAACACACTAATATTAAACATAAGAAAAAATAATCACTGAAAAATCTATTTTTAAAGTTAAGTTATTCGCAAACTAGTGATTCACACAAAATTCAAATAATTCAAATTTAAACTATTTAAATATTCATGAAGAAATTCTAAATACAGCAAAAAAACTACTCAGATATAAATAGAAGAATATATATAAAGCAGAAAAGAAAATAACTATATAAAAAATATTTCGGCGCTGCCCAGTGCGCCTGCTCGGCCTTGGGCGTTGATATGCAGGCCCAGCAGGCTCACAGGGCAGCGCGGGAAAGTTAGGTCCAGAAGCCTGCTTTAGAGAGGAGCTCGAAGGAGCAACCGCGGCTGGGTTTATAAACCAGTGCGGCTGCCCTTCGCTCGGCGAGGTGGGACTAAACTTTGTGCACCGCGGAACGGGAGCGCACCCTCTTTAGTACCGGTTCGTGGCTCCAACCGATACTAAAGTGGGGTCTTTAGTATCGGCTGGAGCCACGAACCGATACTAAAGAGGGTGCGCTTCCCGCCACTCGGGCTGCCAAATTTGACCTTTAGTACCGGTTTATGGCTTCAACCGGTACTAAAGGCCTCTCCTATATAAATAGCACTTACGAAAATTTTCGGTTAGTTGATGTCTCTTCGTCGCGCGCCCGTGCCTGCGCCGCCCGCGTCGCCGCCCCAGCCCATCGCCGTCGTCGCAGCCCCCGTCATCACCGCCCCCAGCCCATCGCCATCGTTGCCGCCCAGCCCGTCACCGTCATAGCCCGCCCGCGCGCGTCGCGCACCGCCCCGGCCCATCGTCGTCGTCGCCGCC